>NC_055690.1:37379514-37679514 GCF_017639745.1 Melanotaenia boesemani | reverse complement strand
CGGGAGCAGAGGACATCCCTTTGAGTGGGCTGAACATCATCAGACCTCACCTAAAGAAGCTGGTCTGGTATTTGGTTGGAATGTGCATATGTTAAACAAGTGTTTTGGGTTGTTTGTTATTGTTTCTGTAGCAACGGGGGTGTAAATATGAAAGGAAGGATGGAGAGACATGAGATAAGAGTGTCAGAGAAGAATGACATCCAAGAACTGCATCAAAGTAGCATCAATGGTGTACTCCACCCAACTAAAAGAAGCAAGATAAGATGAAAAAAGAAGGTGTTAGGGTTATGTGGTGGGGGGTGATTACATTTTTTACAAGAGACTCATCTAACAGAAGGAACATGCAAAGCTTAAGAGGAACGGTTACAATCAAGTTTTTTCTGCCTCTTACAAGTAGGGACACCAGAGAGGGGTGGCCATTTTGATTTCCGGGGAGAATTAAGGGACAAAGAGGGTAGGTATATCCTGGTTAAGGGGAAACTAGCAGGAGAGATGATGACTCTTGTTAGGCTCCACCTGGTTCATAGACAGATCTTTGATTTTATGACTGCAGAGGTAGAGGGATTTTTGATTGCTGGGGGGACTTAAACCAAAGACTCTCAGCTAGATTCCACAGGAGGAGGTTTTCAAAATAATGTAATTAGTAAAAAATGAAGGGGCTGGTGTCAGAACTGGGAATTATGGATGTATGGAGGGACTTGAATCCCACAAGGAAGGATTATGCTTATTATTCATCACCACACAAAGTGTATTTGAGGATTGATTACTTTTTAAAGTATAATAGACTTTAAATAAAGTTAAATAAATAAATAAACTTTATTTAACACTACGTCTGGCGGGGGAGAGGAAAAGAACAATTTCGAGATTGAATTCAAATATATTAAAAGGGCACATGAAGGAAGAAATAATGAAGGAAATTCAGACATATGTAGAGGATAATGATAAAGGTGAGGTGTCCCTATCGGTGTTGTGGCATGCTTGTAAAACTGTGATGAGAGGGAAGATAATAGCCAAATCTGCATATTTAAAACAACTAAGACAGTTAAAGTTTGACACATTAGAAGCAGACCTAAAAGGTTAGAAAGAGAACATAAAGAAAAACTGGAAGAGAACATAAATCGGGAAATAAAAAAAGGTGGAGATGTATGAAATTTATGCACAGGATATCAAAAAAATTGTTACAAAACAAAGATATTATGAAGTGGGAGGTAAGTCAACTAAATTGTTGGCATGTAAACTGAACAAATGGCAAACAAAAAACAATATTAATAAAATTAGGGACCACATCGGGGATTAGTGAACAAGACAGAGGAGATACAAAATGCTTTGAGGCTTATTACAAAAATCTCGATCTAGTAAAAATCTAGTAATAAAACCAGATACATCAGTTTCTGGAAACTTTAAATTTACCAACAGTGACGGAAGAACAGAAAGTGGCTTTGATTGCTGAAATTACAGGGGAGGAAATAAAGCAATTTCAAATCTTAAGATTAATAAATCCCCTGGTGCAGATGGTAGAAATCGCTTCGGGGATCATTAACACCACTTCTGCAGAAAGCTTCAACCGGGTGCTAAAGGGGGGAGAAATTGCCAGTTCATGGAGAGACGGGATTATCTCTGTGATTCCAAAAGAGGGAAAGGATGAACAGAAATGCTGGGGGTGGGCCTTTTTATATAGGTTGTTAGAGAGATTTCAGTTCCACAAGACATTTATTAAGGTCATACGGTCCCTATAATAAACCAGTTCCTAGGATGCTATTTTTCTGGAACCTTTAAGCAATTGGATAAAAGAAAATGAGAATATAACGGGTATAAACATAGGAGAGGTGGTGCACAAAGTAGCCTTATTTGCAGATGACATATTCATATATTTGTCAAACCCAAACACATCTTTCCCTGTGCTATGACAACCCTTCCAGACTATGGCCATCTGTCTGCTACAAAATAAATATACAGAAAACTCAGGCTATCACTTTCAATTACAGACCAGCCCAAGATATTAGAGACAATTATAAGATCAACTGGGAATCCATTTCGTTAAAATATCTGGGGGGTCAATTTACCTCAAGATTTAGAATGATTAAAATCTTCAAATTACGATCTGTTGATCAATAAAATTAATTTTGATATCAGCAGATGGAGTTTGATACCTTATATGAGAATTGCACATAGAGTGGAGGTGGTAAAAATGAATGCAATTCCAAGGCTTCTGTACGTATTAGAGTTTACCCATGAAGGTGACCGATGACGGATTCAAGAAATGGGATAAAATGATCTCTAGGTATGTTTGGCAGAAACAAAAGCCAAGGATTAGGTATAGAACGCTGCAGCTAGCTAAAAATAAAGGGGGACTAGCACTCCCGTGTTTGAAGAGCTATTATTGAGCTGCACAAATAAAAACATTGGTCAACATATACAACCCCTCCTACTCAGCAAGATGGAAAGAAACTGAGGCTAGTACAACAGATGGGATCACTATACAGGCTATAGCAGGGGAGAAAAACCCGATAAAACATTAGAGAAGGGATGAACCCTTGGTTGGATATTTAATTGAAGATTTGGTTTGAATTAATCACCAAAAATGATTTGAGAACTTAAAGTAGATTATTACAATGGATTGGGTATGAATCTAATTTTACCCTGAGTAGGATGGATAAGAGTTTCTAAAATTGGGAACAAGGACCTACAATATTTTGGGAGCTCTTAAAAAAGAAGGAGATTAAAATTTTTCAAGAAATGAAAGACCAACACGGATTAACAAATCACGATCAATATAGATATTTGCAATTAAGACATTATCCAGAGCAAACAATAAGGGGACCCATTTAGGGGATGGGGTCAGAAGTTATTGAATTGTTCACTTCAGCTTATGAATCAAATATGGGGAAAAATTGATTTCCAAGTTTTATAGGGGAGTGGAAAACTTAAAGGGAAACAACTGTGTATTTAAAAGCGAGATGGGAGAGAGAAGCAAACATGATATCTGTAGATGAATGGGAAGATAAATGTGCTGCAGTGGAGGAAAACTTGTTCTTTATCTTGGAAAGAACATGGATGGAAAATTATTAAAAGATTTTTCAAAACACCATCACAGACAAAATACCAAGACACAAAGTGTTGGCGCCTATGTGGTGCTGACAGAGGTGACCACTACCTCGTGTTCTGGAGTTGCTCCTCCATCTGCAGTTATTGGCAGGAGCTTAAGAAGTGTATGGATAAAATACTGACGGTAAACCTTCCACCTACATTTGATGTTTTATACTTGGGGAGAAGGAATTGATTTGACAAATATATTTATAGAAGAATGTTGGCTGCAAGCAAAATAGCGATTATATGTAATGGAAAAGTTAATGCTCTCTCTGAGGCTTGAGGTAGACAAATTTAGAAGAATTTGGGCGAGTTGGATAGAGGACATAAAACCAGTTAGGACAGTCTTTATTTGAAGTTTATATAATAGAAAATTTTAAAATACCCAATGCTTGGAAATGCTTAATAAAAAGAAAATTGAAGAAGAAAGAGTAGATGAGAGCCAGAAAGTCAGTCGCTGTGGTTTGTCAATGTGAATGTTCATGTCTCCCATGACAATTAGTGGTGTGCCATCATCAGGAATGTCAGAGAGAATCATGTCCATTTCAGAGACAAACTCGTCTATACTGCCACCCGGAGGCGGTAAATGACCAGAATGTATGCAGTGATGGGTGTAGAGACCTTTACTGGTGATACTCAGGTGATGAGCAGGTAGCCATAGGACGGAGAGGTAAAGTTCCACTTTGTAGAAATAAGAAAGCCCGTTCCACCTCCTCGTCCAGCTGAGCGAGGTGTTTGGGTAAATTCTGCGTTGACAGAAAGGGCAGCTGGTGTAGCTGTGTTTTCTGGACGGATCCAGGTTTCAGTCAGGGCTAGGACCTGAATGTCTGAGAGATTTACCAATGAACTCATAAATTCTGTTTTGTTCACTGCAGACTGACAGTTCCAGAGACCAAAGGTAACAGAGGATGTGGCCGACGTGCATGCTATTGGAAAAGACTGTCTTTCTGACACCAGTAACATCCACGCCGTGTCCACCAGTTACACATTTTTACCTTTTCCAACGTGGTCCATCAGGATCACTGTCTCACACCCCGAAAAATTCCTCTTCTTCCCTCTTTTTCCCTCCCGAGCCATCATGGAAATGATGTGATGAATATGTATTACAGGCGTCCACCTGACCATTTATAGCCACCATGTGGGCGGGGCAAGGCGTCCCTCACCTGCACTGCTTTAGAGTTGGTTCTGGTTTATAAACAGAAACAGGTGGAGGACGTGTGTGTGCACGCTTTGATAAATCTGGAAGTTGAAGTTTGCTGCAGACGCCGCCTGTAGTTTACGTTGCTACGCTCAGGTTGATAAATGAGGCTCCTGGTCCTTATTGGTTATGATCTGGCCTTGGTTGGATCTGATCTGGTCCTGGTTGGGTCCTGGTTGGATCTGATCTGGTCCTGGGTGGGTCTGGGGGACCTGTTTAACCCCATGCTGTCTCATCTGTCCTTAGCCTTCTTCCTCTTCGCCACCCTTGCCATTGTCTCCGCTCTGCTGCTGGCGATCCTCGTCATCATCACCTTCAGACGTCACCACCGGTCCCGCCGTCCGTCCTCCAGGTAACTTTTACCCAGCAGCACCACCTTCAAGCTCTCATAGTGACCCGTAGAACCTCCAGACCTACCTGGTTCTCTCTCACTGATTTTATTGTCTTCCTTTTTCTCAGTGATAAGGAGGAGCTTCTTCCGGATGAGCAGTCTTCCCTGGATTCTCTAACCATCCCTGAGAGCCCAAAACCAGGACTGAACGCCTGAGGGGTCCTGGAACTGTCCGGGTCACCAGGGTCTAGTCCTCGGGTGGGGGGGTGGGGGGATTCAGTTCTGAGGAGGTTCAGACTTCTGTACAGTAAAGGTTTCCTTCAGCAGCAGAAATCCATCTGATTCGTCACTGATCAATCAGATTTGTTACAGATCAAATAGATCCATCACAATCAATTAGATCTGTCACCGATTGGACTGGGGTCAGGTGACTGGACAGGGGTCAGGTGACTGGACTGGGGTTCTGCTGCTGATTAATGGTAATGTCACTTGTCTGTCACGAGAACTGAATGTTTGTTTTTCTCTGATTAAATCTGATAGTGAAGCCGTCTCTCTGATTAGTAATCAATGACCTGAATATTTTAAGATTAAATTAATGAGTAATCAGTCATGAGCTGCGACAGTCCCGCCTGCAGGGGGAACCCGTGTGAGCAAACTACAGCTCCCAAGATTCTCTGCTCAGTTCTGGTTTGTCTTCAGCTCCCCCTGCAGGCTGAAGTGTCCATTCAGCTCCTGATCAGTTTTATTGATTATTTTATTGATCTTTGTCAGTTTTTGTTAAAAATAAACTTTTTTTTTTCCTGATGGCTTTTTTGTGATCAATAGTCTGATTGTAAGCTGTAATGATTAATCAATCCACTGAGGAACAAATATAATTGACTAATTTTATTTATTAAATCAAAAATTGATCAGCCTATTGATCAGAAACTGTACGGGTGTATTATCAGAGTCATTTTTTAATTTACTGATGATTAAAATCATCAATCAGTTGAATGCTGGTCACTCAGATCAATAAATAAGCTTCAATCTATTCATTTGGATGGATCAATTCAAGTGGAAGAACATAAACATGGCAGCTCTGCTATGCAGATGACACTCAGCTTTTCCTTTCTTTCCCACCTGACGACACAACGTCTCAATGTGAATATCAGCATGTTGCTGATATCTCCACATGGATGAAGGATCGCCACCTTCAGCTAAATCTGTCCAAGACCGAGCTTATTGTCTTTCCAGCCAGTCCTTCCTTACCTCCACAGATAAGCGTGCAGCTTGACTCCATCACGCTTGTGTCTACGTCTTCTACCAGGAATCTTGGTGTCATGGTAGACAACCAGCTGACCTTTAAGGACCATGTTGCCTCGGTTCATCGATCTTGCCGATTTGCTCTCTACAACATCAGGAGGATCAGACCATACCTGACTGAACACACGGCCCAGCTCCTGGTCCAGGCTCTGGTCATTTCACACATTGACTACTGCAACTCCTTACTGGCTGGCCTGCCTGCATGCTCAGTTAAACCTCTGCAGATGATCCAGAACGCAGCAGCACGTCTGGTCTTCAACCAGCCCAAAAGAGCTCATGTCACTCCGCTGCTAATCGCTCTCCACTGGCTTCCAGTTGCAGCTCATCAGATTCAAAGCTCTGCTTCTGGCTTACAAAACAATAACCCAAACGGCTCCGGTCTACCTCCACTCCTTAATCCAGAGCTACACTCCCTCTCCACAGTTACGCTCTGCCAGCGAAAGACGCCTAGTGCTCCCACCACAAGGTGGCGCCACATCAGTAGCTAGACTCTTCTCCTCTGTTGTTCCCCGGTGGTGGAACCATCTACCAAAGTCCGTCCGATCCACAGAGTCCTTATCCACTTTTAAAAGCAAGCTAAAGATTCAGTTGTTTAAGGAGCATTTCCACATTTAACTAAATGAGTTAGAAAGATTTGTCCAGCTCTTTGGCTCAACCAAGTACTGAAGAAGCTGCTGCACTTATGCCCAAGTTGATATTGTGTGATGAAATCGTGATCTTGTATTTAAACAAAATGACTTAAAAAAAAAAAAAATTATATGCACTGCCTCTAGCTCTACATGACAGCACCTGGTCCAACTGGACTCAAAGCGGTCTGACTATCACTTAATGATGACGTCCCATCTTGTTTGAATTCATGCTTGTGTTGTTCTTATTCTCAAATGTAAGTCGCTTTGGATAAAAGCGTCTGCTAAATGACCGTAGAATAGAATAGAATAGCTCAGATTCCCGGAGGCGTCTCCTGAGAGAAAACTGGTAAAAGTTTCTATAAGAGCGGAAGAGTAGAGATAAGTAAAAATGTGAAACTATCACGGTTAATTACATTGTTTTCTACATGTTCTGCCAGGATGAGCTTAAGGGATGTACGGATAAGTTCTTCATTTTTAAATTAGTCTGTTGCTGAATTTACATATTACTGCTGGAGGGGGTGGGGCTAAATAAAGAACAGAATACACCCGGTAGAAAGTTACAACATCAGCTGTTTAGTGTCAACAGAAAAAAAACAGACAAGCAGCTGCTGGACCTGGAACACCTGCAACATCTGCAGGTAACAAAGCTGACAATCATCAGGAGCACCTAGAAAAAGATATTATTAAGATAATATTAGGAACCCCCCGAATCCCCCCATCTCTCCAAACCCTGTGCAAAACCCTAATTTATAGAAGTGTGAGACCCTTATTTTAACAGAGACCCTAACCCGACTAGAAACACAAAGACTGGATGCTTTTATAGAGCCAGTAAGTCGTGCAGGTTAAACATCTCAGAGAACAGGTGAGGTGGTATACCTGAAAACTCATGGAGGATCAAACAGATCAAACTCCAGAACATCACTTTCCTCCTCCAGGTTTGGATGATTGTTGAGTCCCAGTCTGGTTCTGTCACACTGCTTACTGGTTTCACTGGTTTCAGAGTAGATCTGCCATCACATCCAGAAAAGTTGTTTTCTATATATTTTATTGTTGCTGTAATAAATAAAAACATTTTCTTACTGCTTCGTTAACTGAAAGCAAATGTGTTTTCAGACATTATGTGGACGTGCTGCATGAACTTGTAATCATTGTCTACTTCCTGCTTCTGTTCCCTGCTGATGCTGTGCTGCTTTGCTCTCCACTCTGCTTGCATTTTTCTGCCAATATTCTTATGTTTCTACTCAAGAAACTAATGAGGGCTTCTGGATCCTCATTAATCACTGGGACTGTATTTTGTGGTAGATTTGGTTGGATACTACTATTTTTTAAGACTCTTGTCAGTGTCACGTCAGCATGGCCTACAAATAGCAGAAGCCTTACTACTAGTACTTACTTACTACTAGTACAGTTACTCAGGAGCTAAAGCTAACTAGCCACTAGATGCCTCCCCTCTCTACAGACAACTATTACAACCTTCTACAGACGATCAGCATGCTGGAAACAAAAATCCAACGACTCCAGGTCAATGTGGAAGTGAATGGATTGTGTGGATACGAAACAACTTTGCTTTAGTAATAATTTAAAAAAATCAGTGGAGAAGATATAGCTAACACACAGCTAATTAGTGGTGCTAATTAGCAGAAACAGCAGGAGGGTGTAGAAGGTAATAACTCTTTGACTGATAGTCTTCCCTGGAACATTCTTGGTGCAAAGCCGAAGAGTAAATCATCTCACAGGGAAATGGGAGGATGAGTAACAGGCAGAGCCCAGTTAACCTCAACCCCTCTCCCTAGCAAGACACAGTCATGGCAAATTGTCAGAGGGAAAACTAAGTCTCCTCCACAACAACCAGACATGCAGCTACAGACAGGTTTGCTCCACTGCTGCAGGATTCTGGATCTACATCTGATGGCCAGGATGAAATCTTCTTACATACCAGGGTCACACCAAAGAACAACTCAGAAAGTAAAAGCAGACGGCCAGGCCTCAGACTCTGGTTGTTGGTGACTTTGGTGAAAAAGACATGAGAAACATGTGGAAAACGTACTAAAGTACTGAGCTTTCCCAAGAAGATAGGATCAGATGTGGCTGCGCCCCCAATGGTGGAAAAGCTCATTCTGCATGTGGGGAGGAACGATGCTGTGAAGCAACAATCTGAGGACCTGAAACGAGACTTTACTGAACTGCTGGATACGATCAGCTGTCTGGATGCCGGGATATTCATCAATGGCCTCTCCCTCCAATCAGAGGAGGAGGGGAGAGATTCAGTAGGCTGTTTAGTCTGAAAACATGGCTGTCGGCTGCATGTACCACACATCCAGTTCATTTATAGACAATTTCAGCTTCTTCTGGGACCACAGGCACTTTTTTAAGCCAGATGGATTCTGGCTGAACAGATCAGGAAGCTGTTCGCCTCCAACCTGGTTTATTTTCTGAACAGACACTGTTCCCTCGGACAAGGACAAAGGGCAAGTCTGGCCTGGTTGGTGGCTTTTATGGCAGAAATGGTGACACGCATAGACGCAGCGGCTTGGTGCTCTTCCTTAAGGTGTTTTTGTGGCTGTTTGTGTGCGTGCTGTTACTCGTTCGAACAACATCGTGCGAATAACATCTATAGCAGGCAGGATCTTATAGGAATAGGATCGGTCATGGAGCATGCCGTTACGGTGGAGTTTTTACACTTTCATGACATCCCGAGGGACATCGCCAGGCAACCTGGCTCTCCGTGGATTACCATCACCGGGGGAGGCAACAGCAGAGGCGAAGGGAGCAGAAACAAGATAATGAGATGGATGACCGTGGATCACCGTTGATGATCCAGCCTACGTGGTAAAGTTCAAGAATGCCTTCCAGAGGGAACTGGCAGTACGGCGAACTGATGCCAATGAGACTTGGTACATGGTGGCCACAGCACTGGATCCACGTTTTAAGGATTTGAAATGTCTTCCAAAAGAAAAGAGGGAACATGTAAAGACCATAAGGATAAGCTGGACTAATGAGCCCTATGAAAAGCTATCGGTCCTGTCAGGACCTGGCCTCCCCGGGAACATCTGGGCCTTGTGAGAGACTGTTCAGCCTTGCAGGCCATGTCAAGAAAAGGGCAGCCATGCTCCCAGAAAATGTGACCAAGCTGGTCTGTCTCAGCGAGTGGCTGAAGAAGAAATAAGAGGAAGAGGTCGGCACAGCTGCTTTGTCTTCTGTAGCCTCTTAGAACTAGACTAGAACTAGAACTGATGGCTTGATGGTATTTCAGCACTTTAATTTGAGATGATGAACAATGTTATTTTTGATGTGCTAACTTACAGCACTGTGATTAATGGGTCTTTAATTTTTATCTGAAGCTGAAGGAAAGCAAAAAAATTCAGTGTTCAATATTTGTAAAGCTCAGAAAGTGTTGTTTTTTCATGTGTTAACTACAGCTCTTCATAAGGACCTGATGTTTCATTTTATTTTTATTTTCTAGTTATTTGGAGACTGACAAAACAGTAATATGGTTGAAACTAAAGGTTGCAGGCAGCACTTGGGACTAGTGTTAAGTACAGCTAAATGTAAATTTCTAGGACTGCATCTGTTCAAGTCTAATAAAAACAATAAATGACTTTATGAAGCCACTTTTTTGTTATATCAATTTTTCGATCTGCCAAAATAATTAATTTAATTAAAATATCTCAAGGTGAGGGCTTTACTCAGCAGTTTTTAGGTGAGATTAAAAAAGGAGTAATTAGATTAATTAATTACAGATCATAATTAATCTCTCAATTTTTTAAATCTATTGACAGCACTAATATTAACAACAGCTGGTGTACAAACACCAAGATTATAGACAGTCACTGCTCCCCAGACCTGGAGTTCGTGACTGTTAAATGCAGGCCCTTTTATCTTCCTCAGGAGTTTAGTGCTGTCATGGTAACTGCTGTGTATATACCACCAGACACTAATGCTAGCTCTGCCCTCAGACACTTACATGACCCAATTGGCAGACAACAGGGCATGTATCCTGATGCTGTGCATGTCATAGCTGGGGACTTTAATCATGCTGAATTAAAGACGGTGCTCACTAAATGAATGAATGAAATGAATGAAATGAATGAAATGAATGAAAAATACTTTATTAATCCCAAAGGGAAATTCAATATTGTAGTAGTAGTAATTTTTTAGTAAAACAATCACATTAATTAATTAAGGGCTTTGTTCTTCAGCCTGATAGCTGCTGGAAGGAAGGATCTTCTGTATCTCTCTGTCTTGCATCGGACTTGAACAAGCCTCCCACTGAACACACTCTGTTGTTTCGTCACGGCGTTGTGTAGAGGGTGTGAAGGATCTTCCATTATCTTCGTCAGCTTGTACAGAATTCTCTTTTTGATGATCAACTCCAGCGGCTCCAGAGTTACTCCAAGCACAGAACCGGCTTTCTTGATCAGTTTGTTAATTCTTTTCAAGTCTCTGGTTCTGATGCCGCTGCCCCAGCAGATTGCTGCAAAGCTGATTGCACTTTCAACAACAGACCTGTAGAACATTTGCAACATTTTGGTGCAGACGTTAAAAGATCTCAGCTTCCTTAAGAAGTAGAGTCTGCTCTGACCTTTCTTTTAAATGTACTCAGTGTTGCTTTTCCACTCAAGTCTGTTGTCCAGCTGAACTCCAAGGTACTTGTATTCCTCCACCACCTCCACCTCCTCTCCCATGATGGAAACACTTCTATGTGTGTTCTTGTTCCTCCTGAAGTCAACAATCATCTCCTTTGTTTTCTTGGTATTCAAGATGAGATGATTGTCACCGCACCATTTCACAAACTGACCGACCAGTTCTCTGTACTCTGCTTCTTGTCCATCACTGATACACCCAACAACTGCTGAGTCATCAGAGTATTTCTGCAGATGACAGAACTCAGAGTTGTACTGGAAGTCTGAGGTGTACAGCGTGAATAGAAATGGTGAAAGTACAGTCCCTTGTGGTGTTCCAGTGCAGCTGACCACCATCTCAGACACACAACCTTTCAGTCTCACAAACTGTGGTCTGTTTGTGAGGTAGTCGTAAATCCAGGTGGTTGTGGAGGGATCCACCTGGAATTTCTGCAGCTTCTCACACAGCAGAGCAGGCTGAATCGTATTAAAAGCACTTGAGAAATCAAAGAACATGACCCTCAAAGTGCTGCCTGACTGGTCCAGATGAGAGTGGGCTCTCTGAAGCAGGTATATGATTGCATCTTCAACCCCAAGCCCATTACGGTATGCAAACTGTAATGGGTCCTGAAAGGTGTTCACCTGCTTGCTGAGGTGAGCCAGTAAGAGTCTCTCCAGGACTTTCATGACGTGAGATGTCAGGGCGACTGGTCTGTAGTCTTTTGGTTCAGCTGGTTGTGGTTTTTTAGGCACTGGAACAAGGCAGGATGTTTTCCACAGCACCGGGATTCTTCTCTGGCTCAGGCTGGTGTTGAACAGGTGCTGGAGAATCGGACATAGCTGTTTTGAGCAGGTCTTGAGAACTCTGGGACTGACACCATCTGGACCTGCAGCCTTGTTCTGGTTCAGTTTCACCAGTTGTTGCATGACTTGGTTACAGGAGACAGACAGAGTGGAGGTGGAGGCAGAGGAGGTTTCAGGAAGTCCTGATGTGGAGGGAGATGAGGTTGTGTCCAGGTCCTTGACTGAGCTGCAGGGTGACAGAGTGGAGGTGTGACAGGAAAGCTGTGGGCTCATGGAGGGTGTGTGGCTAGTTGGGGTTGAAGCAGGAGGTGAGCTAAACCTATTGAAGAACATGTTCAGTTCATTCGCTCTGTCCAGACCTCCATCAGTCTGATCCTCCTTTATCCCGAAGCCAGTGATCTTCTTCATTCCTGACCACACATCCCTCACATTGTTTTTCTGAAGCTTACTTTCCAACTTCTTCCTGTAGTCCTCCTTGCACTTCTTCATTTGTGTTTTAAGTTGTTTTTGTGTGGACTTCAATAACTCCCTGTCTCCATCCCTAAAAGCTTTCTTTTTGATGTTCAGCAGCTTTTTCAGGTCACTGGTGATCCAGGGTTTGTTATTGGGGAAGCACCTCACTGTTCTTGTTGGAACGGTGCTGTCCACACAGAAGTTAATATAATCTGTCACACACTCAGTCAAGGCATTGATGTCATCTCCATGAGGTTCACATAGGACGTTCCAGTCTGTAGCCTCGAAGCATCCTCTCAGAGCATCTTCAGCTTCATTAGACCAGGTTCTAATAGCCTTTCTAATGACTGGTTGTTGCTGAACGATGGGCTTGTAGGAGGAGGAGAGAAGAACTAGGTTATGGTCTGATCTTCCTAAAGGTGGCAGGGCAAAGGAGCTGTATGCATTTTTAATATTTGCATAAAATAAGTCCAACGTTTTGTTTTCTCTGGTGGAGCAGCTGACAAACTGTTGGAAAGTTGGTAGAGTTGCAGAGAGGGAGATGTTGTTAAAATCTCCAGAGATCGCCACAAATGCGTTTGGATGTTGTGTTTGAAGCCTGGCCACTACAGAGTTAATGACATCACAGGCTGCGTCTGGAGCGGTACCAGGTAATATATATACCGCTACCAGAATAACGCATGTGAACTCACTGGGTAAATAATACGGGCGGAGACTCACAGCTAGCAGTTCAATGTCTCTATTGCAGATCTTCTCTTTAACAGTGACATGTTCAGGATGACACCAGCGCTGGTTTACCAGCACCGCAATTCCACCTCCCTTCAGCTTCCCGCTGAGTTGTTTATTGCGGTCTGCACGAACCGTCCTGAAGCCGTGTACAGACGCATTACAGTCTGGGATGTGTTCATGCAGCCATGTCTCGGTGAAGCACAAAATACTGCACTCTCTGTATTCTTTAAGAGACCTGGTTAGCACCTGAAGTTCATCAATTTTGTTAACTAGCGATCTCACGTTTCCCATAACAACCGTTGGAAGAAACGGTTTGAATCGCCATCGTTTTTCTCTCTGCCTCGCTCCTGCCCTGCATCCTCTTCTCTTTCTTTTCAGCTCCGTTGGGATTTGAAGTGTTGTTTCACTGATAATCTTGAGTTTGGAGAGTTTTATCAGTTGATCACGATGGTAAACAAGTCTCGTTGCCATGGAGACTCACAATAACAAGTCTTGCAAAAAAGAAAAATATTCAGAAAAATTTCCCGTATAGCACAGCCTCTGACCAGCGCGAAAAAATCTACCCGAACAGACACAGATTGACAGCTGATGTCTTAAAAAAGACGGCTATATTGCAAAAAATCACAAGTTAAAAACAGAGCTACTACAATTGCTGCTGCCACCTAGCGGCGCATTCTAGAAAGAAACTCCACCAGCATGTTAAGTGTACCACTAGGGGAAAAACATACTTGACAAAGTTTATTTGAACATCAAGAGGGCTTCAGAATAAAACCACTAACATACCTGGGTTAGTCAGACCACTTGTCCCTGCAGCTTATACCAGCATACACCCCGCTCAGCAAATCTGCTCCTATCACCTCTTTAACTGTGAAAACGTGGCCTCTCAGCAACTGCAGGACTGCTTCATGCTTACCAGCTGGGATGTTTTTGAACATCAGGATCTGGAGCCGTTCAGAGAAGCTGTCCTGGATTACATCTAGTTCTGCACAGATATTGTCACTGTGGACAAAATGCATCCAGGTCCATCCGAATAGGAAGCCCTGGATGACAAAAGGAGTGCAGAGTTTGCTCAGGGAGAGGAATTCCGCCTTCAGGTCTGGAGACGAAGCACTATACAGGGCTGCTAGAGCAAAGCTGAAGAGGGAAATTAGAGGGCAAAAGCGGACTACAAAAGGAGGATAGAGGACTGCTTTCAGAGCAATGACTCCAGGCAGGTGTGGCAGGGGATACAGCACCTTACTATTTACAGATCCACCAACCACTCTGTGGTCGACGGCGACATCACACTTGCAGAGGAGTTAAACCACTTTTGGCGTTGTCAGCAGGATACCACTGTAAAGTGCCTAGGGACGTGTTTTTTTTGTGTGTATGGTCTATTGTGGTTTGGTGGTGTAAGGTTAGAGCCAGAACAGCCATAGTTGGTCCAGAGGCAGCTTCGGCCTCAGCCAGCCAGGTTCCACCTGCAGAGGTTGTTTCTGCTGTCACCGAGCGACTGGTTATCATGCCGAGAAATCGGAAGTGCCCCATGTTTAATGGTAGAACAGGTATTGGGGTGGTGGAATGGATAGAGGAGGTGCAGGCATGTGTTCGCGCCCGCCATCTTTCCGCTGCTGATGAGGTGCTGTTTATGTTCGATCATTTGGAGGGAGAAGCGAGGGAGGAAATTAAGTTTCGCTCCGAGGTAGAGCGGGGGGGATCGGGTTTGGATCCTCGCTATTTTACAGGACTTGTATGGCTGTGTGCAGTCGTACGTAACCTTACAGCAGGCTTTCTTCTCCCGGCATCAGTCAGAGGGGGAAACGCTGCAGGAATTTTTCTTAGCCCTGATGGCTTTAATGGCGCAGATAAAGCGCTCGGCACCGGATGGGATGCCTAATGCAGATGTTTTGCTCCGGGACCAGTTTGCTGAGCATGCACTTGATAGCTCACTCCGGCGGGAACTGAAACAGCTTGTCCGCCGCCAGCCTACAGCCACCCTGTTGGAGCTTCGTGGTGAGGCAATTAGGTGGGAGAGAGAAGGTTTTCCGGGAGGTGCCAGGGCGCGTAGTTTTTCTTACCCTTGGGGCAGGGCCTCCAGTTCGGAGTCCAGGGCCGCTCTCAGTTGGACCCTGGTATCACTAAAGTGGAACCAGTTATTGGAGCTATTGAAGCATCAGCTTACCCAAATGGTAGTGTCCCTGCAAGCCCCCCGGTTGCAATCTAGGACCCATAATTTGTAGGAGGTGCCAGAAGCCAGGTCACTTTGCACGGGAGTGCGAGGGTGAGCGGGCTCTTCCATCACGCCGCCGCACTGACTTAGTGGCTGGCTTGAGGGGTGATGCAACTGGCCTTCCCCTCCCACCCTGCACGTTGGAAAATTGATGCCCGCTGAGCCGTCGGGCTGCGGCTCAGTTGGGTAATCCACAGGCTCACAGGGAAGCGCCATGGCTGGGTTAATTGCTCCGTGTCCTATTGTCGACGTTTCAGCTGGGGGTATGATGGTCCCTTGTTTGATGGATACTGGGTCAATGGTTTCCACCATCACGGAAAGCTTCTTTTTGGAGCAGTTTGCCCCTTGGGGCCACGAGCGCCTTACCTCATGTCACGGGCTTCAGCTGTGAGCGGCTAATGGTTTAGCCATCCCGTATGTTGGCTACTTGGAGCTTGATGTCGAGCTATGTGGCAAGGTGGTGCCTCGTTGTGGGATCCTGGTGGTTAAGGATCCCCATGGTCCTGCACCTGCTGTCCCAGGGGTCTTGGGCATGAATGTAATTCACCGGTGCTATCGCAAACTTTTTGGCACATTTGGGTCCTCCCTCTTTAACTCACCAGGTGTTTCAAGGGCACCTGGCCCAGTCATTGCAGCTTTGCAGAGTTGCCAACAGGCCGCCAGTCAGGAGCCGGGGGACCTCAACGGGACGGTGAGAGTCCGGGGCAAGCGAGCTGTACGTATACCTGGTGGGGTGATGAAGCTTGTCGCCAGTACCTGCCCTGAGCACTTCTCTGGTCGGCACGTCTTGTTTGAACCCCCTGAGGCTGGCTTGCCCGCTGGTCTGTTGGCCTCCTCGTGTTTGGTGCAGGTCATCCGGGGCACGGTGTATGTTCCGGTGGTAAAGGTTGGAGCAACAGAGGTCTTCCTTTACCCACGGACTGGTCTGGGCACCCTAGGGGTTGCTGAAATTGTTAGCCTGCCTGCAGGCGTGACTGAGGTGGGGGCTACTTTTGCAACTGTGACCTCGCAGACAGCCACCCCCTCAGTGCTAGACAGGATCGACAAGCTTGACCTGTCAGCTCTGGCTCAGGTGGAGCAGGCGGGGGTTAGGGCACTGTTGCGCCAGTATCACACTGTCTTTTCAGCCCATGATGTTGAACTGGAGTGCACCAAGCTCCTTTTGCACGATATACCTCTGTTAGATGATGTTCCGGTCCGACAGAGGTATCAACGGATCCCTCCATCAGAATATGAAGCAGTGAAGGCCCATATTAACCAGCTTCTGGAGTCGCAGGTCATCGCGGAGAGCAGCAGCCCTTACGCGTCCCCTGTTGTCTTAGTACAGAAGAAAGGATGGGAGTTTGCGTTTGTGTGTTGACTACCAACTCCTTAACAGCAGGACCAGGAAAGATGCTTTCCCTCTTCCGCGCATCGAGGAGAGCTTGGATGCACTCTGTAGGGCACGTTGGTTTTCAACTCTCGATTTGGCCAGTGGATATACACAGGTCCCTGTGTCAGAGCTGGACCAACCGAAAACGGCGTTCTGTACACCCTTTGGCCTGGTCGAGTTTAAGCGCATGCCCTTTGGTTTGTGTAATGCACCGAGCACCTTCCAGCGGCTGATGCAGAGGATGTTTGGGGACCAGCAAAATCAATCTGTGTTGTTGTATTTGGATGATATTGTTGCATACTAATCCTCTGTCGCACAACATCTGCAGTGGCTGGAATTGGTGCTTGGCCGGCTCCAGACTGAGGGTTTGAAGGCAAAGCTTGAGAAGTGGGCCTTCTTCCAACAAGAGGTGAGCTATCTGGGGCACGTGATTTCAGGCCAGGGAGTTTTGACTGATCCTAAGAAGGTGGAGGCGGTGGCTGAGTTGCAGTGTCCTCACTATGTCTCTGAGCTGCGCTCCTTTTTGGGATTTGCCAGCTACTACCGGCGCTTTGTTGAAGGTTTCGCGCAGTTGGCAGGTCCTCTGCACCGGTTGGTTGCACAGCTGGGGAGTAGCAAGGCTAAGAAGAGGCCAGGGCAGGCTCTGGATGCGGCCTGGACGCCGCAGTGTGAGGAGAGCTTTGAGGCCTTGAAGTTAAAGTTGGTTTCGGCCCCAGTGTTGGCCTATCCAGATTTTTCGCACCCTTTCATTTTGGAAATTGACGCTAGCCATAGTGGGTTGGGAGCCGTTCTTTCACAGGACACAGACAACGGGGTGAGGCCGGTGGCCTATGCCAGCAGGGGGTTGCGGCCCACAGAGAGCAATATGTCCAACTACAGCTCTATGAAGCTGGAATTTCTTGTGTTCAAGTGGGCCATGACGGAGAAATTTAGGGAGTATCTGCTGGGGCATAGGTGTACGGTGTACACCGATAACAACCCGTTGAGCCACGTCCAGTCGGCCAAGTTGGGGGCCACTGAACAGCGTTCGAACTGCTCAACTCGCTGCCTTTGATTTTGATATTAAGTATCGATCAGGTCGTGTCAACCGCAACGCTGACGCCCTTTCGCGGCAGAGCATGCCTGGCTCTCAAGCGGTGGCGGACCTCTTGCCCGGTACCTCGGCCCCCATCAGTCTTCAGCAGGCTCCATCGCCCGGCTTTTTGAGACCGGCTACTCAAGCTGTGGTCTCGGTCCTCCCCTCTCATTCAGCCGCTGATCTCCGCTCCTTGCAGCAGGCTGATCCCCTTTTGTAAGCGGTGTTGCCGTTTTGGCAACGGAAGACCCCACCAACACGGGTTGAGGGGCAAAAACTCTCGAAGCCAGCAATCACCATGCTACGTCAATGGGATCGCTTGGTGGAGGAAGATAGGGTCCTCTCCCGCCGGGTCTTCCGTTCAGATGGGGGTTATCCTCCAGCTGGTCATGCCTGCAGTCCTTAGGCAGGAGACATTGCGTCTGCTCCACCAAGAGCATGGTCACCAAGGTATTGAGCGGACTAAAGATCTGGTTAGGCAGCGTTGCTATTGGCCGGGGATGTCTGCGGACATAAAGCGTTGGGTTTTGGGATGCATGCATTGTTGTCAAGTGGCTAAGGACTCTGGGCAGAGATCCCATAGCCTTATGGCTCATGTGTTGGCTTCCCGACCCAATGAGCTCCTGGCCATGGATTTTACCCTGCTGGAGCCCTCTCATACTGGACACGAGAACGTCTTGGTGATGACGGACGTATTCAGTAAATTTACTGTGGCGGTGCCTACCAGGGATCAACGGGCCTCTACTGTGGCTCAGGTGTTAGTTAATGAATGGTTTTATAGGTTTGGCATTCCGGGCCGTCTTCACTCGGACCAGGGGAGGAGTTTTGAAGGCCTGTTGATAAGCCAGCTTTGTCTCCTGTATGGGGTGGCGAAGTCTCGCACTACTCCTTACCATCCCGCTGGTAAGAAGTCTCGCACTACTCCTTACCACCCCGCTGGTAACGGTCAGTGTGAGGTAAGGGTCAGTGTGAGCGGTTTAACCGAACCCTTCACGACCTGCTGCGCACCTTGCCATCATCGCGGAAACAGGATTGGGCATCCTATTTGCCCCAGGTGCTCTTTTGTTACAACACGACCCCTCATCAGAGTACAGGTGAGTCCCCATTTTACCTCATGTTTGGGCAAGAACCCCGGCTTCTGGCCGATTTTCTCCTGGGTCGGGGACCGGATCCAGCGCCAGGTGAGGTGCAAGATTGGATGGCTGAACATCAGACCAGACTTCGACTGGCTTTTGAGGGGGCCCGGAAGCGGTTGTTGACAGCTGCTGAGGGACATAAAAAGCGGCACAATCAGCGAGTGCGAGATGCACCCTTGGTGGAGGGCCAGCGGGTGTATTTAAGAGACCATAGTGGGAGAGGGCGCCAGAAAATCCAAGATCGGTGGAGTTCGGTTGTTTATCAGGTTGTAAAGGCCCCACATGGGGAGGGGGCGGTTTATACGGTCGTGCCCATTAATGACCCCCAGAACGTTAGGAACGTGCATCGTGACATGGTGAAAGAACTAGTGTTGCCTGAGGTAGCTGCTCTTCTGCCTGGGCCCGCTGCCCCCCCAGTTCCGGGCCCCTGTGGGGGGTGAGCCCACAGGTGAGGAGTCCTTTAATGGTGAGGATTGGTGTGCTCTGGTTCATAGGGCCCCTGCCTTGCCGCTAGCAGCTGCGCCGGGTAACCCGCGTGTAATACCACCTCCAGTGACTCCGTCTGACCCACCGGGGGCTGACCAGCAGGTTGGCTTCCCTCCGGAGCCACCCATGGCACAGGTGTGCCCCTCCCTACCGTGATCTCTTGGCCATCAGGATAAGGACACAGAAGAGATCTAAAAGGTTTTCCTAAGTGTTTTCAGACTCTATAGTGAGTGCTGTGGCTGCTCCATCGTCGGGCCGACGACGAAAACCTGGGGGGTAGATGTGGCAGGAGGTTGTTTTCCTCCTGGCCACTATGTGGCATTGCCAGTCTGGCTACAACCACCTGGGTTACCACCGTGATTAGTGGGCGACGCTACAGCCCTTTTTAACAGCGGATGTGTTTGCTCCGCCGGCCCTTTTTTTCCTTCTTCAATCTCCCGTGGTGGTTGTGGCTGGCGCGGCGGAGCTGTAGCCTTGGCATGCTGGTTACGGAGGGTCAGGCTTCCACACAGCGTGAGTGGCTGCTGGGATGTGGTGAGCTGACTGCTCCGCTGAATGCGGTGTGCGCAGCTGGATGTCTGCTCCGGTAGGTTCTTCATTTTTCTGCTTGCCTGCTCGTTCGGCCTCCAGCTGACTCTTGTACACATTTTAGATCACTGGACAACCGAATCGTGGGATCTGAGGCGTTGACGCTTTTCTCGGTTCCTGTGTAAGCGGTACGTATCAGCTGTTGTAAACTCAATGGGTGGTTTGGAGCTTCCGGGTAATTTCTGCTGCTCCCTTTAGAGGCGGCAGGCTTGGGCTGTGTGCCGCCGTCACTCTCTGAGGGAGCTCTGCTGCTGTTCTAGCTCTGCCGGGTTTTCCTCCGTCCGTCTGGCTGTCTTCCTGCCTGGTGTTGCAACCCAGTGCAACGCTGCCTGGTTGCAGGACCTGGACTCACTGGCGTACCAGGCTCGCGCCATCTTAATAGCCTTGTTTGTTTTTGTGTGTTTATACTATTTTGTTGTTTAATTATGTTGCATGGTTTTTTGGGGGTTTTAATCCTTGTGCATGCTTTCATTGTGTTTGGAGTGTTTTTGTTTTGTTAAGGTGTAGCACTGTGGCTTTTGTGTTTTAACTGCCCCCCCCCCCCCCCCCCCCCCCTTTTCTTTTGTCAGGTGTTGCGGCCCGGGTTGGCCGCCCCATACCTGATGGTGGTCCACATTCCCTTTCGTGCAGTGCAGTGTGAGTGTGAATGTTTACACGGGTGGTTTAGAACGCGGACCCCTCTTTTCTCCTGTTGCAGGTTGGAGCTGCCGCGGGCTGGGTTAGCCCTGACAGTGGATTCCTTTTCTTTTCCACAGTGCTATCGCTACGTCTGATTGTTTTAAACATTAGTTTACATTGCATTGTGTAATAAAGCTGTATTGTTTTATCTGACACGTCTCTGGTCTGTGGTATTCCCAGTAAGAACCTCACTGGGGGAGCGTGGTTCCTGACTGTGTGGCTAGCTGTGGAAACTGCGCTGCCCCATTACACACTTCTTTGCCTGTTTTGAGGCAGAGTCATCAGATGCAAACCCGCTTCATCCACCTGTCCACTGTAGCCATGTCCTCACGGTTGAAGAGCATGAGGTAAGCGGCACCCTGAGGGCAGTTAAACCTAGAACGGCTGCAGGACCTGACGGTGTCTCAGGACAAGTGTTGAAGGACTGCTTGTATCAGCTGGCGAGGGTCTTCACCAAGATCTTTAACCAGTCCCTGTCTGAGGCTAGGGTCCCCCCCCCCCCCCCGTCTGAAGACTTCTATAATAGTCCCAATCCCAAAGAAAAACCTGATTAGTACTCTGAAGGACTACCGTCCAGTAGCACTTACACCTATTACTATGAAATGCCTCGAGAGGGTGGTCTGATCTCATATCTCAAAACTTCCATCCAGGTTTTACCCTCACCAGTTTGCCTATAGAGTAAATAGGTCCACGGAGGACGCCATAGTCTCAGCTCTCCATGCTGCACTATCCCACCTGGAGCAGCAGGGGAGCTACGTGCAACTACTCTTTGTGAACTTTAGCTCAGCATTTAATACCATCCTTCCAAACATACTGGTGCATAAGCTATCTCACTCTTTGCCAGTGGATGAAGGACTTTCTCTCAAGCCGCCCCCAGAGGGGGAGAGTAAGGCAAGGTAAGGCAAGGCAGTTTATTTGTATAGCACATTTCATGTACAGGACAATTCAAAGTGCTTTACATAAAACAAAGACATTACAGATATTTAGAAATAGTAAAAGGCATCAACACATAATCACAATAAAATAATAAATTACATTAAAATGATTAAACGCAAGATAAGTTAAAAAAAAAAAAGTTACCGTGCAGATTTCATGCATAGACGCATGAGAAAAGAAATGTTTTTAACCTGGATTTAAAAATGTCTACATTTGGGGAAAGTTTAATCTCCACTGGCAGTTTGTTCCATTTGTTTGCAGCATAACAGCTAAATGTTGCTTCTCCATGTTTAGTCTGGACTCTGGTCTGGACTCTGGTCTGGACTCTGGTCTGGACTAGTTGACCAGAGTCTTTGGATCTAAGAGCTCTGCTAGGTTTATATTCTCTGAACATATCACAGATGTATTCTGGGCCTAAACCATTGTGGGATTTGTAAACAAGCAGAAGGGTTTTAAAATCTATTCTGTGACTGACTGTAAGCCAGTGTAAAGATTTTAAAACTGGTGTGATGTGTTCAGATCTCTTAGTCCTGGTTAAAACTCTAGCAGCAGCGTTCTGGATGAGCTGCAGATGTTTAATGCTCTTTTTAGGAAGTCCTGTTAAAGACCATTACAGTAATCCAGTCTACTGGAGATGAATGCATGGATGAGTTTCTCTTGGTCTTTCTGGGAGACTAAACTTTTAATTCTGTTGATGTTTCTGAGCTGGTAAAAAGCTTCTTAGTGAAGCTTTGATGTGGCTGCTAAAAGTCAGATCTGAGTCTGTCAACACTCCAAGGTTACGAACTTGGTTGGTGATTTTAAGAGCCCGAGTCTCCAGGTGTTTGCCAATGCTGACCCTCTTCTCTTTGCTACCAAACAGAATAATCTCAGTTTTGTCTTCATTTAATTGTAGAAAATTCTCCTTCATCCAGGTGTTTATTTGCTCCAGACACTGACACATTAAGTCTATTGGACTGCAGTCATCTGGTGACAGAGACATATAAAGTTGTGTATCATCAGCATAACTTTGATAACTAATGCTAAAGTTCTGTAACATTTGACCCAAAGGGAGCATATACAAGTTGAACAGAAGAGGTCCAAGGATTGACCCCTGGGGGACTCCACAAGTCATGGCCACTCGCTCGGATTCATAGCTGCCGATCGTAACTAAATAACTCCGGCCTTCTAAATAGGACCTGAACCAGTTAAGGACCACTCCAGAAAGTCTGACCCAGTTTTCAGCCTGAAAACAGGATTCTGTGATCTACAGTATCAAATGCAGCACTGAGATCCAACAGAACCAGGACTGATACTAGACCAGAACCAGGACTAATACAGGACCAGAACCAGGACTGATACTAGACCAGAACCAGGACTGATACTAGACCAGAACCAGGACTAATACAGGACCAGAACCAGGACTGATACTATACCAGAACCAGGACTGATACTAGACCAGAACCAGGACTGATACTAGACCAGAACTAGTCATTTACCACTGTGACCAGAGCTGTTTCAGGGCTGTGATGAGGTCGGAAGCCGGACTGAAATTTATCAAGATTTCCACTTTCATTTAAAAAGTCATGAAGCTGGTGAAATACAACTTTCTCAATAATCTTGGAAATAAAAGAGGTTAGAGACGGTCTATAGTTGTTCATTATAGAGGCATCTAGAGTCCTTTTCTTTAGGAGGCTTAATAGCAGCTATCTTTAGTGACTTGGGAAAAATGCCTGATGCCAGTGAGCTGTTAACTATCAGTAGGAGATCACTTTCTACTGAGGTAAAAACTGGTTTTAAAAAGTCGGATGGGATCATGTCCAGAGTGCATGCTGTTGATTTCAAATGCCAAACTGTTTCTTGTAGGACTTTTAAATTAGTAGGCCCTCACATCTCCTCGGCTCTCAGCCTCACCTGGAACCAGGTTCCAGACCAGATCCTTTAGTCCATACCAGGTTCCAGACCAGGGTCCAGAGTAAACCTGGAGCAGCAGGTAGGTGTTCTGCTGCAGTGGAGAGGAAAGTTTACATGCAGGTGAAACGTTTCTGTTCTCGTCGTCTCTGCAGGAAACTGCTGCCGACTTTAACTCATCTGGTTTTCATCATTTTAATGAATTCGTGATTTTTTAGATTAGAATTGTCAGATTGTTAAAAATCGGCTCAGAATCTGGGCTGACTAGTGATTATCACCAGTATTGGCTGCTGTTCTCATAGTGATTTCCTAGTTTTCTTTAGATTTGTAGATGCTCTCACATTGGTTGTTTTGGAGGCGTCCATTTTTCCTAGTTGGTGCAGCTGGAACGCCACGTATTCTTGGCCGCTCAGAACTCCGAGACAACTAGAACGCACCATTATTCTTTACATCATCTCTTCCTTTGACATTTCAAAACCAGATGTCTTGTTCAGACTTCGTTTCAGTTGCATTTGGAGAATTAAGCCACACAAGTAAAAAGACACGTCTATCTCGTGGTCTCAGTGTCTCTGATTTTTCTCCATTTAACACAATTATTTAAACAAACTGGATCAAACAAACTGGAAGTTCTTCATCCTGCCACCTCACAAAGCCACATAACACTGATGCTAAGCTGCATAGTACATTTAGTAATACCTGCATATATAACCCAACACTCACATTTATTAACTCAAGTACATTTAATAACATTCAACACATGCACACAAAACAACGCATACATATTCATACACTTACACACACACACACACACACACACACACACACACACACACACACACACACATACATACATACATACATACACATTTATATCAACAAGAAGCATCCAACACTCACCTTTTCACCACAAGCATGACCAAACTTAGATTTATCACGTGGAATGTGCACGGAGCTGGGACCAGAGAGAAGAGACTAAAAGTCTTTAATAGATTAAAGGACCTGCAGGCAGACATTGTGTTCTTACTGGAGATTCATATGACAGAAACATCAGTGAATGCCCTCTCTACAACAGTTCCTCATGTTTACTCAGCCTGTTATAACTCCAGACAGAGAGGGGTAGCCATTCTGATAAATAGAAAAGTAACATTCACAGAAATCAACATAATCACAGATCCAGAAGGGAGATTAATCATAGTAAAATTATCTATTCAAAATATGAAGTTATGCTTAGCTAACTTATATGGCCCAAATGTTGATGATCCCTCCTTCTTTCACTTTTCTTCACATCACTTTCTGAACACACAGATAGCCCACTAACCACAGGAGGGGATTTTAACATGGTTCTGGGCTCAGCTGGTAGATTTAATAACACTGTAAACCATCGAAAATGGATATCTACAAACACTGTAAAACAATATATGGAGGATTCTGGACTTTGCGATATATGGCGGTCTTATCACCCTAATATCAGAGAGTACACCTTCTTTTCCTCAGTTCACCATTCATACTCTAGGCTAGATTATTTTCTGGTTAGCAGCTCTTTGGTGAGATTTCAGAGACCCAGATTCACCCCATCACTATCAGCGACCATGCCCCAGTTTCCTTTACTTTGAGGAACACGAGAATCACACCACCGACTAAAAGCTGGAGATTTAATACAGCGTTGCTTAAAGATCCCGACTTTATCAGCTACTTCACAAAAGAATGGGCTATATACTTAGAAAACAATGACAAACCAGGAGTCTCAGCATGTGTTCTGTGGGAAGCAGGGAAAGCAGTAATGCGAGGCAAAATCATCTCTTTTACATCACATAAAAAAAAAGAAAGAAAACTCAAACTATTAGAATTAAGAATTAAATCATTAGAAGACGCCTACAGTGCTTCACCAGATGAACCAATGATGACCCAAATAAGGAAGGCTAGACTGGAATTAAATAATTAACAAGAGAACAGAATTTCTGGTGCAAAGATTACGCTTGGAGACATTTGAACATAGCAATAAATCTGGAAGATTTTTAGCTAATCAGTTAAAAATAAATAAGGAAAAATCTACCATATCAGCTGTCAAAGATTCAGTAGGTAATATTACACATGAGCCAGATGCAATAAACAACATCTTTAGAGATTTCTATAAAACTCTGTATACATCACACTTAGATCCATCAGACAATGATATCCATCATTTTCTTAACAATATAGATCTTCCAGGTTTACAGCAGGAACAAGTCACGGCCTTAGATTCCCCCCTCACAGTGGAGGAGCTACATGAAGCCCTTAAACAATATGCCCTGTAAAAAAGCCCCAGGTCCGGATGGCTTCCCAGCAGAGTTCTATAAAGAATTCTGGTCAACACTGGCCCCTACATTCTTTAAAATGGTGACACAAATAAAGGAAAATGGTTAATTACCCCCAAAACATAAACTCTGCCACCATTACTGTACTATTGAAACCAGGTAAAGACCCCACAATACCATCTAACTACACACCCATATCACTGATAAATGCGGACCTTAAAATAATCTGCAAAGCATTAGCTGGAAGGTTAGAGAAAGTAACTCCTGTCATTATACACCCTGATCAAACAGGCTTTATAAAGGGCAGATATTCCTCTGTTAACATGCGGAGACTAATTAATATAATAGATTATTCTACCATCAATAACCTGGAAACAATAATAGTTTCTTTAGATGTAGAGAAAGCTTTTGATTGTGTTAACTGGAAATATTTACTAGCTACTTTAAACAGATTCGGCTTTGGCCCATCTTTCATTAACTGGATTAAAATCTTATACAGTTCTCCTAATGCGAGTGTTAGAACAAATGACCAAACCTCTCCAAGTTTTAATCTACAAAGGGGCACCAGACAAGGTTGTCCACTATCTCCCTCACTTTTTGCTATATTTATTGAACCGCTAGCCGCTGCAATTAGACAAAATAAAGCTATTAAAGGCATTCAGTCCAAAAATATATTTCATAAAATAAGTCTTTATGCTGATGACGTTTTACTATTCCTCCAGAACTCACAAACCTCTCTATCTGAAACAATCTCACTAATTAATAAATTCTCATCACTGTCGGACTACTCCGTTAACTGGTCTAAGAGTACAGTTCTACCCATCAACTGTAGCTTTCAGAATCTACCCAGCATCACCTTAAAATCAAGTAACATTAAATACCTGGCTGTAAATATTCCCTCCAGCCTCTCAGAACTAACAAAACTTAATCACATTCACCTTCTTATAACTATAGAAGATGATCTTGCTCGCTGGAAATCTCTACCCATTTCACTCATGGGGAGAGTCGCCACCATAAAAATGATGGTTCTACCCAAAATCAACTATTTGTTTTCTATGATTCCTATGAAACCCCCCCTCCATCTGGTTTAAATCACTAGAATCACACATCTCCCGATTTCTCTGAAAAAAATAAATCTCCCCGGATCTTTTTAAAAACTTTACAGAAGCCAAAAGACAGGAGGATTAGACCTGCCTAACTTTCAACATTACTTTCATATATTCCCTTTAATAGTGTGCTATACTGATCACTCTCAAGGTAAACAGATTGTTTAAGTTCTTGGTAAAAGAGATTAATGCTGAGTAGCCTGTGGCTATCGTAAGTTGATGCATTCCTTAGAGCAGTTCACACTGACCTAGGGACTTATCTGATACTAGCCAGATACCTTCAGGATGACCCAGCAGGGCATCCTGCCGTAATGTCACTGGGGTTGTTTATGTGCTCAATAAATGCAAAAGCTCATTAGGGTTGCTGAAGTGTCTAATCCTGTGTGAGGAACAGACAATCTCTTTGTTTTTAATTTACAAGATATATGAAAAAAGATGGCGGCGCGCAGGAGTGCAGCAGCTCGTAGCCTCCCGAGCTGGTGTTTGTTATTCTTGTTTTTTCTGCTATTTGCTCTTTCACTGTTATGCTCAGTTAGCAAGGCAACACAATCCTACAGCCGCCAGTACTGCTTTTCTACATCAGATCCTGCATGGACACTGTTACAGTCAAAAAACGAGACTGTCCTCCTCCGAAAAACGATCACATAGGTCGTTTGTACCAGCGCCGAATTACGACCACCTTTTACGTTTTAAAGTTTAGCGACCTCTAGCGGTCGAGTAAATATCGGCAGGCTTGTGTCTCAGGAAAGACGTCACCAAATGAACCTTGACCTTCATCACCAATTTCATCATTTCCTGATTGAACATTGTAGCATTGGTAAGTCCGACACGTTTATATTTAAAGGAGTTTTACTTGATATTACTTTCATCTGTCTAAGAAAAATGGTTTCTACACGGTATAATATGTGATAAAATGGCTAAATCCATAAAAATTAATGACTCATTGATCGCGTTTATGTGAGTCCAGGAGATTTTAGTTAGCGGAAGCGGCTAGTTTTTAGCTAACTAAAGTGTCCTGACTTAATATCAGGTATAGCTCTGCTGATATTTTATATTAAAGTAAGCTATTACTTGTAACTCTTACGTATCCGAGTTTGTTTAATTTGATGTTTCAGTTGCTGATCAGTTGTGAATAATAGAAAAGACAGGATTTTACCAATAAGATGATAACGTTAGCTCACAAGCTAATGTTCGAGCTAGTTAGCTTAATGACCGGTCCACCTCAAATAACATGCAAATCTGAAGGTGCGTAGCTCAAAACATAATTATCTTGACCAATAACACACTGACGTTACTGTTTTACCGAGCCATTATTAGCAGAATGCGATATAGACTTGATAAGTGTTAAAGAGAGATAACTTTTTGTCAATGGGGTTAAACTAAATTCTATGACCAAGCAGATTCTGTAAGCTGTATTGCCATTTCTGTCCGCAGTAAACAATGTTGTCCTGTATTCAAACTGTATGTTGACCATTTTGTGTCTGACTTAAATTCTATAAACCCATCCCTTCAATAAGGGTCGAAAATGTGAAAGAAAATTGCAGGTGCAGCACTAGCTGGATTTACAGTTCAGAATCAGGTCCATGTTACACTCAAAAAAATAATTCATTGGAAGAACTCATTTTAATTGAGGGCAGTTTTTCCATCCAATAAATATATGTAGGGTGAACTCAAACAATCTACATTCATACAATGTAATAAATTTGAGTTAGTCCAACAAATTTTCTTTTAATTGCTTTGAATTGAAATAATTATATATAATAGATGTGAGTGATTTAGGTTAGTTCAACTCAAAATAATGTAATTTAATGGAATTAAATTATTTTCACTTCTTTAGTATAAGTGGTTTATGTTCAACCAACTCAATTAAAATAAATTCAATGGAGGATAAATTATATCAATAATGACATTAAAAACATTTTGGTTTGGTGAACTCAACTTTATTAAAACTTTAATAAAGATGGAAAATGCATTCTTACGTCTCAAAACATTATGCTTTGAATACGTACAATTCAACTGTGAAGTAAGCTATAAAAGTTAAAGTGAGAAAACATCAATGACTATATAAAACTAATGAATTATTCAAAATTTGAAAAAAACAAAAACAAAAAAGAAAACAAAAAAAACACACCATAATTAAATATGTAAATAAATAAAATATTAAAGCAAAATGGAGTATAAAACTCAAAATACATAAAAATGCACATCCTGACAGTTTTAACTTCAATTTGTAACATATAAACCATTTTTCGATAAAATACAGTGCTTAACACTAAAACCAGTTTCACAATACAAGGTTTTAAGCATCTTTTCACATGTCAAAGAAAGGGTCAAGATTTGAAATAAAGTGGACAAAATTAACTGAAAAAACACCAAAGATGTTTTGTAAGACTCCAATAGACTTCACAGTCAATGACCAAACTGTGGTTTGTTTGGTAGGGAAAGAGTTATTAAAATAAATATAACTGAGCTGCCTTCAATGAGTTCAATATCCAGAAACGTATACAAAAATGGAGCGAGAGAAAAAAGCCTAGGACTCAGCAAACCTTTCCTTGCAGACAAGGGCAGAAAAATTCCAAAATTCTCAGAGCTGGTGTGCAGTTTCAACAATAACAAATCAGAAAATCTTATAACCAGACCTTGGCTTTAGTGGTCAATACAATTATAGACATTATTAAAATGTTGTACTATTTCCTAAGAAAAAACTGCTCTATTAAAACCTTTAACAATTTAGGTTGCTATACATGTTCTTTATACTTCTAATTTTTGCCATCTGTCCAAAGCAAATTTCAAGGCACTCCCCAGAAGACAGTATGTACTAAAACGATTACTCCTTTAAAATGGAACATTTGTACCATACAAAAACATATTTGAGTGTTCTGGAGGCTTTTTCTGTAAAAATAAGTCTTGCCAAAAAAGCCACAAAGAAAATTATGGCCAACTTTTAAAACTAATTTTGATTCGAACCAATTCAGATTTCCAAGTGGTGGTACTGAAATACAGAACAAGGAACAGTTTTGCAATCACAAGGAGATAGACTCAGATGTACCATTGAAACCGCTGACACAAATGGTTGGCATCAAAGACGTGAGCTTTTAAAGAGATAAAATGAAAATGGAAAAACAAAGTCTCTTAGACCAGACAAATTACAAATCAATAGAACTCAATCATTACAAATTCAATGTGAAAAAAATGTTTGCACTTTTTTGTGTGTTGCATCATTTTTGGGTCCATTACAGTCCTTGCATCACCAGGTGGCAGGGGCAAAGTAGCTTTAGTTGGGACTAAAAGCAAATGATGGCTACAGTTAAGTGTCACAGTGACTAGTGAGGATGCATAGTTTAAATTTGTCCAAATCTATTGAATCCATTCCACTCTTAAAGTCTGTTCATCCTGCACAAAGATTTAGTTAAGTGCTTTTAAAATGAGAAGAGAAGGCATCCATGAACTGTCTTCAAATAGTGAGATCACTCAGGCAGCAAGTTTAAATTGGAACATGAACACCATTAACCCCAAAGAGTTCTTTTTGTGTGGGATTTGGGTAGGGGGATTAAAATGTTTTTCAGTCCGATATCCATTTCCTCAAGCACAAAGGCCTAAGCAAACAGCTTGATCTTCAGCTGCTGTATTTTTACATTCAGTTTGTGTCCATCCAAGTTCATTATGAGCTTCTGACAAAACTCAAAGGTGTACTTGAGGTCATCTGGAAAACTCAGATCAAGGGCATAAATCAATCCAAACAGTAAGATGAATGCCTTGATGACACTACTGAGGTTGGTCAGGACCTTAACACCTTCGATAACAACACCAACATCCTCTGGCTCCTGAATCCCGTCTCTTCTGATAGTGTAAATACCCATGACTGTGGCTGCAATGCTCCTTGAAATGTCATCCTCAGTGGAAGAGATCTGAAAAACAACAAACTGTAATAAGAAAACAAATCAGGGTTTCCCCCTGAAACCTCGTGCAGGTGGTGCTGGGGCAACTGATTACCGGCCCACCATGTTTTTGTAAAATAAATAAACAAGTTTAAGTTGACAGAATGTGATGTTGTAAGTCATTATTAACAAAATATTTAAACAACTTCTGTTTAACATTTTGGTGGGATCTATAATTGGCCCTCTTTTCCATCTAAAAAAAAAAAAGGTACCATGATACATGCCATTACTTTATAGAAGTGTTTAGAAAACTTTGTCACCACTACAAAATATACATTTTAATAATTTAACTCTGAACTCTGTAGAACTAGTTACAGACAGTTTCTGCAAGATCAAGCAAGGTTACATGTATGGAGGGTTATTTCATATTTTCCAGCCACTAAAGGCATTTAAACCCACCAGTTATTGCATTGTGCTGCACGTTAATACTGGCTCAAAGGTTTCAGCGATTAATAGTCTAGAACATGAAAAACATTAGAGAAGAAACATTTATTGATTGGTTTATTAATTTTAGTCAGTGTAATGAATATAATTGACCATTTAATTTTTGCTTTTGTGTGCTGCATCTCAATGCCTGTGCTATGGTGCAGAGTGCCAATCAGTACGTTGAGTAACCATGCTTCAATGAAGACCCTGGTTGAGGCTCCTTGTGTTTCTCGCTGGCGTTGATTGCGCACAGCTTTTCGTTTTTCTTCTGAGTTTATTGCAGTAAGAACTCTTATTTTCAGTGTGTTCTAGACATTTACAACTGATGCGCACCTCTACAGAAGGAGCGTCCTTCTCATGGCTTGATGTGAAAATAAGCAGAAATTAAACATTTTCTTTGCTGTCGTGCGGCATTTCAGGATTCCACACGGGCTACACCAGTTTTCTTTTTCCTTTCCTGCACAGTGCAACTTTCACAGAATGCACTCTAGTCGCTTTTCCACTTTTTCCACAGCTGAAACCACCTCTGAACCGTGCCACTTTGATGTTTATTGTCGTAGCTCCAGGAAGCTGCTCTAATGACGCGCTAAAGTCCTGTAGCTGAAGCTGGCTAAGCCTCATTTAGCCATGGCCCGGTTAACGTTCACGAGGTTGGCTAATGGCAGCTCTGCTCCTCCAACTAAAAAAAAAAAAAAAAAAAAAAAGGAGTCCAAGACCCTTTCTCTGTCGCATGTTGCTATTTGGCATAGGTTTTACCAGGAAAAGAGGTGGAGACAGGCAGCAACACCTGACATCATGACCCCCTGCGTGTTGTCGTATTGACTACAAGGTGCCGCTATTGTGCTTCAACCAATCTGACCAGAGATGCTGAATAAACCTTTGCTATCACTACTGGTGTAGAAAAGAAAAGCATTTATAAACACATAAACAAATGACGCCTCCACCAGGCTTATAATACACTGGGGGAAACCCAGCTAATACATCTATGAGTTATCTTTTTATCTAACCAAGTTGTCTTTTCCGAAGTAAACCACAATTTATGTCCATCAAAGCCTGATCATTTTAAAGTGACCTCCAGTGTCGGGTATTTAGTACTTTTGAGGTTCTAGACATACTGTGTTCTCATCTAATCAAATATTTTGGTGTGGGATGGGCTCTCTGAAGCTGTAAAATAAACTTACCAAATATTCCTTGAAGAAAGAGTCTGGATCTTCGTTTAAGTAGATCATCAAGCTTTTGAGAATTCTCTCCCTCCTTATGTCAATGTCGTCGCACTAATGCAAGGATGATAGAAACATTTATTCTAAGGCGAGTATGATGACATTTGTATGAGGAATTTTTTTGCATTTAAACATGACTACTTAAGTAAACTAGAGAGGAAATCAATGGAAGTGCGTAAGGTTGTGTGGATTAACACACCTTTAAAAACAGGTCCTCAGAAACAATTAGTTAACATGCTCAACAAGAGATACTTCCAAGACATTCAATGTACCAAAAAAAAAAAATTAAATAAAAAAAAAAAAACATTTACATTATGCATCTATTATTTATACTAACCAAATCATTGATTGCCATTGTATTCTTTATCCTTTGCCCTTTCAATCCTCCTTTGGACGTGAAAATCTGTGTCAGCTTGTCTGAAAAGTTATCCAGCTGAGACAGAAATTTTGCTTGGAGTGGCTTGGTAGTGATCCGCATGAACTCTGCATTCACCTGACAAATACATTTTTAAAAAATTAGCCGAGTTAAGTCTATTTATTTTAAGTACATTTCAAAAAACAAATATCTGACAACTTGATTCTAATTTGTAGCTAATTAATTACATAAAAATCCCATTTTCAATAAGTATAGTTTTGTGAGGAATAACATTCAGAACTGTACATTAACATCAATAATATCAACACTAGGAATACTAAGAACGGCAAATTCACTTGCTTCATTTTCTTGGAACAGAGCAGGCCACCTGCTCTTGAACTCCTCGATCATGAGCATCAAATGTGGCCCAGTAGTTTTGACAGTTTTACATGACATAAGGGATTACTGGCGCAAAATCGGTACTTAAATCTGACATACATTTAATGAAAGCAACAGCTGCTAAAAGTGAAAGATCGATACAGAGAGGTCCAGCCTTCATCCAGCATGTGGGATGGGAACCAAAAATAACAATTTGACTTGATGTGGTGCACATCTAAAGTTATTAAGAAATGGATTAACTCTGGTACCCTGAAAACACATCAGTGTGCACCATGTACATTAGCAATCACTTCATTGTAGACACTCATTCTGAATAAGGGAGAAAATAATTGCGAGGTTGCTAAATGGCGAGACAATTCACAACGCTCAGCGGTGTGGTCTCTCTGCACTTTACTGAGGCAGCCGAAGCCGCCTGTACATCCCCCGCAGATACCTTCACATATTGCCAATAACGAGCTGTTAAACACACCACTGATAAAATAGAAGAGAACCGAGCCCCCGGATTTCAAACAGGCCAAGTTCACGTGTTTGGTACGCCATACCGAGACTGCAAATGAGCGCTCATATTCAAACTACTATTTGGTCCTCAGCCGTTTTTAACTGGTGCACTGAGCCATTACAGTTCACCTGGATTTCGCTACAACACGCGACGGTGCTTTTATTACAGTTTCTTACAGTAGAGAATGAGGAGCCAAATTGCTCGATTTATAAAATTTTCCTGACTTTGTAAAGTAATCTTTATGTTGCTTGAAAGATGCTAACAATCAGCAACGGGCGGATATTTGCGAGCTAGTCCGCCTTTATTCAAACAGGAAAAATGAAATGCAAGTCACGTTTTTTCCACAATTACGGTAGTAATACAAAGCTACTGTGAACTCACATATTGTGTTTTGCTGATACCATAGTACAAACATTAATTCGGCACAACTTAAAGTTATACACTTACCAGAAACTGATGTATATTTTCAAATGTGGCGGTCCAAAACACTGCTTCAGGTAGAGGCGGAAAAAAACGGAAGAGGAAATGGTTCACGCGAGAGCACTTATACATGCGCATGCGCACGGGGGCGGGCACAAGAACATTTTAAATAATTTTGAGTTAATGAATCTGAGACTGTTTGCTATGAAATCATTTTACTTTACACCAATTAAGTATAAATATAGTAACATTTAACTGTTAAATATAGGTAAATTGGATTAAATCTGAATGTGTCACCTTAAAGAGGGGCTTGAACCAGTTTTTTGAGTGTAATTGTTATTGCTGATTTAATGGCTAACATGTCAGAACCCCATCAGTGGTCAAGGATCAGTCTTTGACAGTCCATAACCAGTTGATACAGACTCTTGTTTAATTAATCTACTTTTCTTTTACTTTTGTATGCACAACTTAATCCCCGTAGACTTGTTTGTGGTTATTCACTTTGCATTTAGCTAAATATTCATTTCAGTGGCAACAAACAGAAGACAGTAGTAGTTGCACAACTAATCCTAGTTCACCTGTTTTGTTTGATGTTGTTTCTGTTTTTCAGGTCTTTTGAACATCAGTCAATTTCTGTGCAATCCAACGGTTCTTCTAAGAACCAGTTTTTCATTTCTTCTACTAGTTTCTCTTTCTCTCTTAGCTTTTGCTTTTTGTGGTCGTGTTTCTGTCTTTCCCTCTATATCTTTCTACTTTGACTTTTTCCATCCTTCTTTTTTTTATTTCTCCTTCCCTTTGTCTGTCTCAAAATGGCATCTGAGAACTTCAGACAGTGGCTTGAGGAGGGGAAAGCGTTGGCAGATGAGTTGGAAGCCAAAAAGGTAAGATTTTTTTAGATATTTTTCTCTGTGATTGTTCTTACCAAATTTTCTCTGAAAAAAATTTTGTGCACACTTTTTTTTCTTTCTTACTTTTAGCCATCAAAGAAAAGGAAACAGAAGGGAACCGGAGGCTCCAATGTTTCCTGGAGGACGAGGGACCATAATGGGTACATAGTACCAAAATTCATCAGAAAGAATCGATCTGGTCAGCAAAATATTATAGTTCTGATTATAAGTTGATACTGTTGGTCAGTATTAACGTTTCTTTCATCTTTGTAGTTAAACACAGGCGCACTATGGAGGTGCCAGAAGTTGAGACCTCGCAGATGGATGACGTTCCTCAAGAGGTCACAAATCTTGGTATGCATTTTGAATTCTGTCAGCTCAAATAGAGTCAAACTTAATCTTCTAGTTTGGAAAACATTAAGTACTTATAGGCATCTGAATATTGTATGTACTGTAGCAGCCATGTATATAATGCAATAGCTGTGAAAAAGTGATATAGATTTTTTTTTGTTTTATTAAAAAATATTCTTATGGCTGTCCTTTTTACATTTTTTTATACTTTATCAATTTAGATAACCATCTTCAAACACTGAGAGACCTGCTGAGTTCGGTCACTGTCCCTGCATCAGCAGAAGTTGAGGAGACAACCAGCATGTCTGTGTGGACCAAGAGGCAGCTGACCACAGAGAGAAAATTCAAGGCTGCAGTGCCAGAGCTCCTGAGTTGTATGCTGGCCGCAGAAAGAGTTCCCCAGCATTGCTGTCAAAAGTGCAAAACAGTCAAGGCTGTGGTCAGGTGCTTGGACTGTGTTCCCTCAGGAGTTCAGTTTCTCTGCACAGGATGTGACTCAATTGTCCACAAAAAAAATGTATTTCATGACAGAGAAGTCATGATTGACCATTTTTATAAACACATTCCTCCCACATCCTTAGTGAAGATGGATGAAAGCGGTCATTGTGAACTGGTTGAACAAGGTGTGTTTAAAAAAATGTATTAGTCCATAAAATCTACTGCATATACAGTGGTATAATATGACCCATGTCTGAAGTTTTCTGTAACTGTTAAAATTTTTTATTTGAATACTGGTATTTTTTTCTGACATTTTCATAACTATAGTATGTATGCTGCCGATTCTTCCACCAGCACAAATCTGCTCCTGTGGCCCAGACCAAGAGTATACCATCTCTCCAGGAAAGCAGACTGTCTTGGTGACTATCAATGGTATGTTGACACTTCCTTCTACTCTCTGGATACCATCACAGGCCGATGATGGCTTACTATTATCACTTTGTCCTGTTTTGTAAGGATACTTTTGAAACGGTATATGTTGTTTTGTTTTGTTTTGTTTTTTTTCAGGTCCATACAATCTTTGTCTGCCTGCTGTGTATTGCCCACATTGCTCCTGCAAGTGGACCCCAGGGATCAGTGACCTGATTAGTAGCCGATACTGGCCAGCAACAGCAAGTTGCCAAATGCTGTTCAAATTTGATGTCTTTGCATCATTTGAACAGATGAAGTTGGCCAGCCCAGCTACGTCCCAAAAAGCATTTATAAGAATGCTTGAACATCGGGCACATTGCACAGGACGGGTAAGAACTCTTGTAATTCGAAAATTTGAATTCCAAACTGCAAAGTTTTTAATTAACCAAAATAATACCATCCTCGTTTTCAGAATGGCAGTATATGCAGTGATACATTCCACAGGGTGTATCGTGAATTTGCCTTCTGCAACTGGAAGAAAGAGCATCTGTGTCAGGTTGAGCCCTTCAAGTGCCCTGCCTGCACACCAGACATGCTTGCCATAGCTGCAGATGGTAACAGAAAGCAGTACCGCTTTAAGAAATCCAAAGGGTTAGCAGACTAATCTTTGTAATTGATATATTAACTATAATGAACCTCATTGCTAAGAAAAATATATTTCAATGTACATACAATTCATATTCCATCATTCATGGCATCTAAAATTATTATTCTAATTTGAAAATCTTTCTGGACAGTCAGAAAACAAAGTTTATAACCACATAATTGCAATATTGTAATTCATGATTATAATCCTAAAATATAACACATTCAAAGTAACTATGTAGAAAAGCCTTGAATGTTCAGCATTACTCTTTAGTTGATACTTTCAGGCCACATTTGATGTAGTAAATGGATATAGACATACGCGGTTTCAATAGGGTGGCTAGGGGGGCCGGTGCCACCCCCAAGGTTTGATTGGCCACCCCTGATGCCACCCCAAAGATCTTTGAAGCTCATTGGTTTGCATCCATTTGAGCTTCCAGAAATTTACCGGCCGGACAGGACTTGGACGCAACAGGTGCACAGGATCGGTGGGCGGCAGCAGTTTTTTTTTTATTTTTATCTACAGTTTACTCATGGTAAGTCAATTTTCCCAGTCCTTTGCTACTTTTTGGTTTGCTGCTGTAATAAATTTTTTTTGAATGTTTGCTTTACTTTTAAGCCTACTACAGTGCTTACGTTTTTGGCTAGTAACACTAGCTTGTACTGTAAAACTCGTTTGGATGCTGGGGTGTGTTGGTATCTATGTTTGCTGAATGGTAGACTCCTCGCTCCGTGGTAAAAGTCAGGCAAAAATCCAATTTGTCTGCGGGTCCACCAAAAATAGACCAAAGGCTTTTTTTAAAGCCCTAATTGATCATGGCAGAGGGTCGCAATGCGTCGGTTTTCACTGCTTTGCCATGATCAATTAAGGCTTTAAAAAAAAATTTTTCCCTCCGGAGTGCCTTGGGTTTGTTTTTGGTGAGCCTGTTGACAAATTAGATTTTTGCCCGACTTTTAGCACAGAGGGAGGAGTCTACCATTCAGCAAACGTAGATACTAACTTGTACTGCATTTGGCAAACTAGTAACACTGGCTGCGGCTCTGAAGTGCATCATGCTAAAGCACAACAGCGCGAAATGCGCGTTATTAAACATGTCGGGACATGTGTAACTAAATGCTTTTTCAAATAACTTGCAATAAAAATGAACTGATAAAACGAGAAATTTTCAGTAAGAAAGTGTGGAAAAAAAAAAAAAACAAACAAAAAAAACAGGATTGTCCAAAGATGTCACACCAGTTTCCTCTTCATGTGTGAATGCTGTTTTGTTTGTTTATTTTTTTTAACATGAGAAGTTTGTAGCTCATATGATCGCCTTTCAAGCTCTTGTACTTCATGAATATGCCTAACTATTTTTAAGAGTGAAGTACTCACTGCTCAAGCTGAGCAGGGCAGCAGCAGAACTGATATCATTTGACAAGTTGATATATATGATCCACTCCACTACATGTCGAAGTGTTCTTGGGCAAGACACTGAACCCTATATGTGCCTGAATGTTAGTTACTAGCACCACGTATGTTACAATATCTGGGTGAATAAGACATGTCATGTTAAAGCACTTTGAGTAGTCACATGACTAGAAAAGCGCTCTACAAGTACAGTTCCATTTACCCATTCCATTTAATCTTTTGTTTCACAACAGCCCACTTCTAGGTAAAAGGCCCCTGTCTTCAGCTCTTTTTATAGTTTTTACTGATATGACTGCAGATACTTGGTTTATTTACAGTTTAGTACAATATTTTTTACATTCAAGGGCCTTACAATGTTGCTTTAAAATATTTTGAAGATATTTGAATGATTTTAGCATATATTGGTTGAATATTATTGCATATGAAAACGTGCATGTTTTCATGCACATTTTTAATGTGGCCACCTCTGGAAATCCCTAAGCCACCCCTTGGCCACCCCTGTGAAAAATTCCTAGAACCGCCACTGGATATAGATATAGATATTTTTACACTTGGTCAGATGTATTATAGCCCTGTTCATAACGTGGTTGTAATATCACAGTTCCATGACAACAATCCATTAATTTGTTCGGGAACTTTTTGTATCCGTTCCATAGCCCTAATCCACACCCAACAGCTTTACCCTTACAGTAAACCAATATTTAACTACTCGCTTTATGCCAACTTTCAGCTTTCATTTCCACAGGTGACATAAAGGTTGTAATAAAATAAGGAAATTCCTCTTATTTAACAGGACAGATGAACAATCTCTTTTTGATGGCCTGTTCATTGCACAAGATGCCCAAGTGTCTGCCTTTGTGGATCAGACAAGAAGCCAGATGACGATTGTAAGGTTTTATCCAACCACCTACCCCTTCGTCTTTATTTTTTACTTGTCTCCGGGCTACATGTAACAGTTTGTCTCCTTTCAGAGAACTGGTCATGATGTATGTGGGCCGGCAACTTTTACTGCAGGGCGAGAAACCTCCCAGAAGTTCAGGGCCAAGGTGGACGAGGAGGGCCTGGAAATTGCCGTTTGCAGACACGGAATCTTGCTACAAGGCTTGAATCACTACCGTGGAGGAATTTATGCTTACCCACTGTTCCTGCAGAAGGAGTTGGCTCAGGCTGCAAACATCAAATTCTTTTGTATGGACCTCACTTGCAGGTGATCTTAACCCTTACCATACCTGAAGCTTGAATCGGTTTTCTACACTGTATTAACTCATTTTAGCTTGGCACAACAGGCCTAAAATCATACCTTTGGGACATTATGGCTGTAGAAAGTTGATATGGCTTATTTGGTATCACCTCTGTGTCCAGCAGATACAAGGTATTATTAGCATTAGCATTTATTTTGCTACATGTTTGTCTGTGGTTGGTAATAGAGTTTTTACTGGTGACCTCCCCCGATTTGTCTCCTTATCATTATGTCAGTATGCACCCCAAACACTTAAGTGGTTTTCTCATTACAGGTATTGGCCATACTTGGAGAAGATGGCAGAGAAGTTGTCAGAGCTCCAACCACTGACAGAGATGAGGCCTTTTCTGTCTGTAATGCATGCCAAGGCTCACACTGGCAAATGTGTGGTACAGTGTGCAAGTTAAAAGTTTCTTTTCACACTAGAAAAATTCCAAGTCTGACCAAATTCATTACTATAAATCATGTGAGAACAGTCAGTCCACATATTGATCAGATACAGTATATCTGGTGTGTAGGAAAGAAAGTAAATACAGAAAGTTTATAACTCGTGCATATATTTGTGTGTTTGTTTGTTTTATTTTCGAGCAGGTGAGGTGGGGTGGCAGAAACCAGGATGGTGCAGGAAATACTGTTGGTGAGGAGGTGGAGCAAGTGAACAGCTTTCTCTCAAGGGCAGCTCTGACCACAAAATACATGACCAAGTCAGGTTGGTTTAAAAAAAATAAAAATTAAAAAAAGGCATGCTTTGACACTGCTTGAATTGACATATTTTCTATTTTACAGGGAGAGCCGATATGATAACAATGCTTGCCATGGGATGGAACAACAGGAAGGTGGAGAGTCTACACAAGACACTGGCGAAGCGATTTGTTAAAGTAAGACGTCTACACTGTATTTTAGTATTTTAACATTTACATTTGTCATTTCAAGCATTTACATAGCAAAACTTTGTAGTCTTTTTAACCAACCTAAACGTATACAAGGCTAATCAACATTCACCTCATTCACACATTCATACAAAGGTGGCTGAGGCTACTGTACAATGTGCCACCTGCTCATCAGATTATCATTCACACACACAGCAATATGGGGTTCAATATCTTTTCCAAGAATACTTTGACATGTAGACTGAAAAGTATTGAGCGTTTTTCAACAGCAGATAGACAATTGAATAAAAATTATTCTTGCATTGTATTTTTTCTTCTGAAAACATAAATAGATTACACAGAGCAGAAAAGGAAGCAGCAAATCTTCAGCATCTCCAGCATGACCTCAACATCACTTTGGAGGACACAGAACAGTGGATTGAGGATGTGAAGCAGTGGGCAGCCACTGGTATGTAACACGGTTGCCGGTGTGTCAGATTGGTACTGTCATTCATTTGGCTACGTTTGGTTTTCCATCTCTGCTTATTTGTGTTTTTCAAGGGAAACATGGTGCTCATAGTAGCCAGGAAGAACTCCAGAGAGAGATTGATGAGATCATCTATTCCCTCAGAAGGAAGAAGCATGATCTCTACCGACAAAATGGTATTTAGTTTTGCATCACTTAACTAATGCTTGTTTGTTGTTCTTAATACTTTTTTAATATAACAGACAGCAATCAAATGAGGCAACGGAAACGGAGGAGACTGGGTGAGCTCAAAAAGAAACTCAGAGAGAAGATCGTCCAATACAACACAGTTGCTGCCGATGAAGACAAAATTGACTCAGAAGCAGCATGCAGTCTCTCTGATGAAGTCGTTCTCCCTTGGGAGGCACAAGGAGATGGTAAGCAAAGTGGTACCATTTGTGTGCTTGTTGGTGACCATTAATCTAAGTAGTAGGTATAAGTGTGTTCATGTTAATATTAAGCTGTGGATATTGGTATAAGACGACCAATGGGCTCTATGCACAACTCCACTACTTCAAGAACTTAAGGCAGCTCCTTTGTTTCCTGTCTTTCAGTACTGGATGAACTGATTAATCCAGGTGTGTCTGGCCATTTAATGAGGTCTGGCACACCTGGATTAATCAGTCTGTCTAATAATGAAAGACAGGAAACAAAGGAGCTCCCTTAAGTTCAGGAAGTAGTGGAGTTGTGCATAGAGCCCATTAAAAATTAGTGGGCCACATAATGATCAATACTGAAAATTCTGGTAGAACATGTTGAAAAGTTTTGATTGATTCCCATCTGTTCTTTTTTTTTTTTTTTCAAAATAGTGGTGAGTCTCCGTTTGAAGAGGCGACTTTTTGACCAGGTCATGCTGGTCAGGCGCATGGAAGAGGAGAAACCAATCCTTGTGAAGGAGATGACTCAACATTATCAGTACCTGAGAAAGGCATTGGACAAACTGGACAACCTCCTCCATCACACTGAAGAGAACATCAAGAACCATAGTATTGTGGCATGACGAGGGTAGGGCCTTAATAAGTAGCTTCGTTGATAAGAATGTGACAACGCCACCCAGGGGAATTTCACCCCCGGGAACCTTCTGGCTCTTAAAAGTAATAGCTAGGTTTATATCATGAGCAGAGTCCGTTCCAATTCACAATAATCTTTATTTAAACAATCAAAATAAAATAAACTGTCGGCGGGTATTTAACAATAAAACTAAAGACACAGGTTGTGGGGAGGGCAACCATTCCCAACATTAACCAAATAGGGGAAAACAAGACAAACTCAAACCAAACCACCAGTGTAGACACATCAACCGTGCTCAAACGACCACCACCAGGGAGGGGAATGTTGCTCGGAGCCCACAGCACCTGTACACAAAACACAGAATTAAAAGTACGCCACCGACAGTTAAACTAAAATCTAGTAGAAATATGCCATCAAGCAGGACAACAAATAAAAGGTAAACTTCAGCGCCACAAGTCCAGAATAATCCGTCCAGTGTAATCAGTTCAGGCACGCCAGAACAGCAGGGCTGCCGATGATCACTTCCGCCGAGTCGCCACCTGTATCCGTGCCGGCAACGCGCCGTGTTATCCGGGGTAGAGGAGGAGGGGCAGCCAATGGTGCAATCCCTGCGGCTATACTCCTGCTCACACACACACACACACAGGAGTGATTAAAACAATCTTCACTGGTGCAAAACTTATGACAGGGCAGACTCACCACTAGGGATGTTATGCTCGAGCGGTCTGCTTGATCACGTGTCGAGCATGTGACACGGAAGTGTTGTGAGCATTGTTTCTGAGCATTGATTCAGCATGCCAAATGTCACGTGATAGACCAAACGAGGCCTCGTTACGTCATCAGCGCGGGATCTTTGAAGGGACCGGGCTTGTCAATCTCTCAGATTCCAAACGCTGAGGAGATCGCGGGTTTTTGAGAGGAGATTCTGTAGCGATTGTGCGACATTGCATTTTGAAAACAAATTTAGGAAAAGCATCACATCAGCATGAGCTTATATTGAATCACATTTAGCTTTTAGAGATTTGGGGAAACAAACGTCTGCGCGAGACGCCGTTGCCAGAGTAACTGCTGAAGAAGCTCGGAGTATGAAAGAAGGACGGAGCAGGCGGTGCCTTCAACATCACAGGTAAGCTTAATTCCCCTTTCTTTATATAGATGTTTTTTAAATAGCCTTGCAAAGAGCAGACTTTAAAGTTAATCATAAACTTCAACGAGAAGCATCTGAGGAAACGTCTCAGTCTACAGCTGCAGAGGAAAAACCACAACCTGCAGGACCTTAGACACCAAGCTGGTTTCTGATCACCATCAGCACCACAATTTAATGTTTTTAAACGTGGTTAATTACAATTTTGTTCTTGTGTTTCTTTCAGGTGCAACCTCTCCAAAGCTGGAAAGGTAGTGTGCCAGAAGAGGAGCAGATTGAAGCCTAACAGAAAATACGTTTTTAAGTAAAAATCTATGACACATCAGTTTCCAAAGTTTTTTTTCTCATAATACATTTCAAGATTCAAAGTGTCTTTGTCATTTGCACAGTAAGGAAACAAGTTTCCCCTGAACAATGAAAATCTTACTTTGCCGTCCAACCTGAATGCCATAAAACATTATAAAATAAAAATAAACAATTTGAAAAAAAAAAAAACTAGATAGACGATAAAAAAAACTGAGTAAATAATCTATGTACATAAATGTGCAGTGTGCTATAAACTGTTGTTCCACATTTAACAACGATCAGCTAAACAAAAGAAAACAACTCAGGAGGTAGATAAAAACACGCATTTGCAATATCTATTATAAATAATAAGACACATAAAACAGTAAACAATTTTATTACAACTGTATTAAATAACACAGTCACTATACCCGTCGCACAAACACTCCTTCCCTCATGCCTTCCCACTGAGTAACTACTATCATTACAGATTGGTTTACTTAAGTTACACCACAATTCTGTTACCTAAACAAATGTTACCTAATACCCCTCCTTGTTATTTATATGAACAACAGAAAATAAATATTCACTTGGATGGTAGATTACGTATCGTTTATTGAACACGTATTCAAAGTTCAGATAGGAATGACAGATGTGAGGTGTCAACGCTGTCCTTCTGATACATCAGACACCCACAGCCAGCAGATGGAGCTCTTTGGTTTGGTCAAATGATTCAGAACACTAAGCCATTTTCAAGCATTTGGTTCAAAGTTGGCTCGATGATTCATGAGGCCTCGCTTTCACCATCCCTACTCACCACATCCAGGTACCAGCAGCAGCGCGATCACTCCTGTCCACAACCGCGCTTGCCCACAGCTGCGAGTGTGGGAGGCCTAGTTAGCAAGTTAGCCTATACTTCTGCTAAGATGGATATTAGTTGCGGCTTACCCTTTCGGAATGTCCTCCTGCACCCAGCCACGCCAACCTGCCACTGCAGCCACCAGGCAAAGAGGAAGCGAATTCCTAAGCTTCCTATCCCCTGTGCTTTTATACTCCCCCAGCACCACCACTTTAATAAGTGGTGGTGCTGGCAGCACAGTGCCATCTAGTGGCGAGGAGGTATTAACCCTCCTGTCACAGTATGTTCTACAAATATTCTATTATATTCTAAAAGGACCATGGCATTACCTGTTTCCAACTTTATCTGCCTATTTTTAAATTTCATTCTTCAATTTTCACTCAAGCTACTCCTACAGATATGACAGAGGCTGGATACAGGGGACTGCACTGCTGTCTTCTACAGAAGAAAGACATTCTTCAGAAGAAACTGAGTGCTGTCACCAGCACCTATGCCCGTGTAGACACAGACCCCGGTGTTTTTAACGTGTTGGAAGAAGATCTGGAGGACTTTGAAGAGGATTACAGCAGTTCAGAACTTTCAGATGAAGAAATGTAGTACGTCACGTAGAGCAGGTTGTGCATCAGCTGCCACAGATGACTGAACGTATGAGCAATTTCTCTGAAACTTTTGTTTTTTTTTTCTCTCTCTCTGGCTGTCGGACCACTTGGAAAACTCCTGGTATTCCCAATGGCCAGTCCGCCCCTGGCATCAATACATTTGGACATGTGTGGGTCATGCAGTTATTACATGCTGAATATGTCTGGAGGAGAAGTTATTGTTATTTTATTTTCTATGAAATGTGTACATGTAAACAGTTACATCTGGAATAAATACATGCCAGTTTACTCCACATCTACTGTGTCTTGTTTTAAATCCATCTGTTAAATTTAAAAACATCTCAAGTTTGAGTTCATTTGCACAATAAAAAAAAGGAAAATTAAGCATAGTCTACATGTTGTACAGGCGAATTGGCGACGACATCGATACAAACTACACAAGGAAGAATGGGGACAGAGACGCTATATTTCTGGTGTGTCTTTGCACCCTTGTAGCATGTTCACAAGCGGCAACGTTTAGCTAACACGTTTATTATTAAGCGATCTGATTGATTAACTTGTATGGAGCACCCTCTCGGTAGGAAGCCACATTATATTTAAACAAACTTTAAACCACTTTTTTACTCAACAACAAAAATAGATCCAAGTTACGAGCCCCGAAGTTCTGTTTTGAAACGTTGCTGAATCCGTTCTGCCATTGAACATACCCTCTGTAGACTGCGAAACAGAGCGACTGGAATAAGTGCTAAAATAGCATTATTTAATGTTTATGTAAATGTTTTCATGTCAGCAAATTAATCAAAATACAAAAATATACGATGTAGTTTGAGTTTTTATGTTGAAAAATGAGTACATAGATAATTTCGAAACCCTAATGTGACAACCCTAAACCTAACCCGGAAGAATACTTAAGGAACTACAATTTGTACAGAGTTGCAATATGGAGAAGCGTGGTGCGCCACATGTTTTGTAGTTCTGAACTGTTTTCCCTATTATGTGGTAAGATTACAAGGAAGATTGTAGGTTCTCCGTGGGTTTTTGAGGGTGGAAAACATGTATTTGTAATCAAATTTGAGATTTCTTGTTGTTTAGAGGGTTAAATTATGTTTTTATGGGTTTTAACTCAACACAGTGGCGCCCCCTGTTGGATTACCTTCGGTTATGATAGTGGAGGTCAAGACCTTTCCAAAACAGTTGACCCCATATCTGTAACACTTTTTGTTCCTGTTCTGTAAGCCTTCAAAAATGTCACATTTTCAAGGTTCAAAGGTCACTCCTGAGGAGAAGGAACCTTGCACAGTTTTCATACTGATATATGTTACTATCTAGGTTGAGACCTTTCCAGTGATGTCTTCATTGTTATCCTACGACAAAGTAAATTTTTCATCTTTGCTCCAAGCCAGCCCCTTCCAGGTATAGTTTCTTGCACCCTTTTCAAGGCCAACGTGGATAAAATCAGAAAATGACATTTTCACAGATATTTGCCAACCAGATGTGTTTAACATATTGATGACTGGCCTATGCACCATCATACTTCTAATTTTTGACCAGTTTACATCAATTATTTCCCCATTATCACCATAATGCTAACCATTCTATGTAAATAATTAAGGTTCAAAGGTCAATATTTCAAGCAGGAGCCATTTAGAATCTTCATGCTGACGTTTGTTGCTCCACAGGTCAAGACCTTTCCATTTATGTATTTCAATTAGTCCTATGACAAAGGTTTGATTTTAATACTTCATGGTCATAGCCTTGCCCAGATTAAGATTTCTAGAGCCATTTAGAGGCTCAGTGGGCTCTATGCACAGCTCCACTACTTCCTGAACTTAAGGCAGCTCCTTTGATTCCTGTCTTTCATTACTGGATGAACTGATTAATCCGGGTGTGCTCAACCTCAGCCATCACAACAGCAATGGCTAGACACACCTGAATTAATCAGTTCACCCAGTAATGAAAGAGTGGAAACATGGAGCTCCCTTATGTTCCCTAACTGTGCATAAAGCACATTGTTTGAATTCTGAAATCAAGGTTCCAAGGTCAATATTTCATTATATTTAATGATTTATGTATCAGAAAGAACACAGCCAGCAGCACGTATGTTATTTTAAAATATTTTATCACACATTTAGCCAGATATGAATATTGAAGTGCTGCTCTTCATATGATAACTTTCTTCTTTCCTTGACTTCTCTTTCTCTCCGCCATCATGGGTTTCTCTCGTTGCCCTGACCTGGGGGAGCTGCTAGTGGGAGGGAGGTAGAGAGAGAGAGAGAAAAAGAGAGAGTGGCAGAGAGAGTGGTGGAGAGTGAGAGACTGGCAGGTAGTTAGAGACAGTGGCAGAGGGAGAGAGGCAGAGAGATGAAAGATGTGCGCTGTTTGCAGACAGATTTAAGAGAGAAGCTATGTTCATTTGCATGAACTGGAGTGTTTTAAAGACAAGACTGCACCAAAAGTATCTCATCACGCTTGTGTTGTTCAGGTACCAATATTCATCAGCCCTCGAGCTGATGCTTCCCAGAATTACATGAAATGCATCCAACAATAATATAACACAATGACAAAGTGTTTGAAAGTAAAACAATATGTTTATTACCTTCCCAACAACAGAAAACAAACAACTTACCAAAACAAATTTGTGTCACATAACACAACAAACACAATTTTAACAATTTTTTTTAAGGAAGAACGTTGTCTTTGGGCTCCCAGGAGTTTTTCCACTTTGCTCCACTGTAAGACAGACAGAGAGACCGTAAAAAGTATCACTGTCACATTCTAACATTTGAAATATGTACCATGCTGATACTGAACTACTTTTAATGAGGCATGGAGTCTTCAGTTATATATTAATTCTTTCTTGTTGTTATTCTTATTATCATCAAAATACCCAAGCATACTACCAATGATCTTGCAACCTCGTCCATTTTTCAGAAGTCTCACAATCTGGTCTCTTATGTTCAGGCAATTCCTTAAAATGTGGAGCGATGTTTCATTAAACACAACCCTCACCAAAGCTCTTTTCAAGTCTTGATGACTATGCAATGTGTTTTGCAAAGCAAGTGACTATTCGCCCCATTCACACAGCCTGAGGCTACCATCTACCAGAATATCCATCCACCCACAGTCACACACTGGGGGCTACGCCATCAGAACCAACTGGATTTGGAATTGGGCAACTGGTTCAGTATGTTGCCCAAATTAACTTCAACATGTAGACTGGTCACAGGTGAACACGATTCTGTCAGTTCAACCAAACAATTAAATTTTCATTTTGTATTTTAATTTAAATACAATACACTACACTGCCCAAACAGTATTTGACCTCTCTGTGGAATGCTTGATGAGAAGACTTTGCAGTTGCTTATAATTGAAGATTAAGTTGATAAAAATATTTGTTTCCCTAACCCAATCACCATCAGTACAATAAACTTCAGATAATATACACACCATCCAGAGCAAGGTTGCCACTCCACCAACACCTCGACACAACCCTTAACAAGACACAAAGTAAAATTAGTGACAAAAATGAAAAATGGACAGCAAATACAACCTGAAGCACAAGTAATGTCAAATTAAAAAGTGTAATATGACTAAAGATTGCCACCCTCTTTTAAACAAAGCACCTTGACGTATTTCTGTGCAGACAATTACAGGGTATGGTTCCAAAGAGTTATTTTCATCATCAGTAATTTCTTATGTCTTGGAACAAACCTCTCTGAGTCTTTGACTCAGAATCCTTTTGTAGGGGAAAACGCTTAGACCTTGATGAATGGGGCATTCTGAAATGAATGAAAAGATGGTAATAATTCTTAACAGACATCTTATTCTCTGTTCACATCTTGATATTGCCATGAGGAAAAAGTTCTAAATAATGCTAACACTTCTAATAACAAAAATGATTGGTAACTGATATCTGAACAGGACCTGTTTTCAATTATGTAACAGTAACATGACATGGAAGGAGCACATTTTGGAGATAAGGACATTTGCCCATGATTTTTTTTTTTTTTATTATTAATGTAATGATTTTTGAAGCCTTTCAACAATAATTACATGTTGACGATGAGGAAATCATTGGTTACTATGATTATCATTTTTTATTATCATTATTTTATGATAGTTTATGGTTCAGAACAATCTGGGGTACATTTTCCTAGGTAGCACTTTTCATGGGTGGCTAAACCAGAATCATGAGTATTCTGCACTACAAAGATTGTAACTGGAAAATACTTTGATTTCATATCTGACCACTACTAAAATACAACAGTGCATCATTTTGTAGCTTGTTGAACTGTCATGCATATGTGAGAGCATCCTTTAAAGTTCTGAAAAATTTGGGAAACAATTTTTTTTTGGCTGCTCACATTTTAGTTATTTTAGCTACATTACTGTCATATTACAGAGGAATGTTTTATTAATAGTAAGAACATGAGGAATGATCACAGCGGCCAAAAATTCTCAGCATGTAAACATGAACATGTGTGTGTTAAGCTTAGAAATACTGTAAGGATATCTTGATTATACCTTACTCGTCTTTCATTTTACCCCCAAAGAACTATGCTGAGCTAGTATATTATCATTCAATAACTTGCTGTACAATAACTGTAGCATTTTGCAATCATTTATAGAGATGTATTTCAAGTCACATTGAGGCAGACCCCGTTCCTTCATCTGAGAAAAGGATGGAATGAGCCTGATCTCACTGAAATTGATTGACAAAGTTGATTCAAACAGTTTGGATTCACAGAAAAACAGACATACTGTACATACCACTAATGTCTGCATTCCTACATAATTTTCTTTTCTTCTGGAGGCCAGACACTGGTGGAGTAAGGGAGGTGGACACAGGCGGGGTGGACACAGGCGGGATGGACACAGGAGGAGCACAGGGGGTGGACACAGGCGGGATGGACACAGGCGGGGTGGACACAGGCAGGGTGGACACAGGCGGGATGGACACAGGCGGGATGGACACAGGCAGGGTGGACACAGGCGGGATGGACACAGGAGGAGCACAGGGGGTGGACACAGGCGGGATGGACACAGGCGGGGTGGACACAGGCAGGGTGGACACAGGCGGGATGGACACAGGCGGGATGGACACAGGCAGGGTGGACACAGGCGGGGTGGACACAGGCGGGGTGGACACAGGCGGGATGGACACAGGAGGAGCACAGGGGGTGGACACAGGCGGGATGGACACAGGCAGGGTGGACACAGGCAGGTTGAACACAGGAGGAGCACAGGGGGTGGACACAGGCGGGATGGACACAGGTGGGGTGGACACGGGTGGGGTAAAGGAGCTGCCTGTAGCAGGACCATCACTGGTCTGTGCTGGAGTCTCCATCGTCCTGGTTGTCACCGTCACTTTTGGGAAGAACAAACATGAATTTTTGTGAATATTGGCTTAAGCAGTTGCAAAAAAAAAAAACATACATATATCAAAGGCTCTACTTTCAAAAGTCTATTGAAGATGCACAAAGAAATAATTGACAGTTTGATTTGTTGCTTCATTTAAATCATATTCTTACTCACACCTTAATGTTAAATGTCTGCAAATCTCCACTAGGGACATACAGGAAAAAGTTTCACAAGAACAAGCAATGATATGGATGTAGATAATACACAGTGAATATTTGGCCTTCCCAGAGATCTGCATTCACCAAGTGCTAATCTAATGGGGACTGAAGGCCTCTACTCCACGAGAAGCGAGAACTTTGTTCTCGCTGGCGGGGGGTCCGGACGTGAATGAGGACAGTTCTTGCCACATCGAGCTGGCCAAACTTTGTTCTCGAGGGGCTCAGAGACGTGTTGCGTGATTGGTCGGACATGTGAACAGCTTTCACAAACAGCTGATCGAGGCTGAGAGAAAGTAAAAAAACGTTTCCAACACACGGTACATAAAGACACGGATACTGCCGCGTGCACAGTCCTGCACTGTCACCGAACAATTTTCATGTAAAATAAAAAATAAGCGGGTCAACCGGCTCGTTGCATAGAGAGACACAGACGAGCCCCCCCGCAGTAATCCCCGCCTCGTCTCGCGCTGCTTCTTGCGGAGTATGACATGCCCTGCCAAACAAGAACTTTTTTCTCGGTTTTGCAGCCTCGAGAACAAGAACAAATTTCTTGCTTCTCGCGGAGTATGTAGAGGCCTTGAGTCCCCTGAGTTGTACTGTTTCCTCCCTCTGTTGTATCTGCAGGACCAGAGGAAGTGCAGATAAATACAACAGAGAGACAGACAGAGGCACAGACACAATTGTTCAGCACTCCGCTTTTTGTAGTTTTAAATAGAAGGGACAGTCAGCAAGTCTTAAAGGCCCCTTTGGTCACTATATCCTTGTTTCTGGGCTGAGCCATGCCTCTGTCAGACACTGTCAGAGAATAGGGATGCCACAGTGAGATAATGTTCCTACCTTTTTTAATAAAGGTGTTAGAACTTACCTAATAATTTGTGAAAAATGCATCTCGCAGTATGGGAGCAAAGGAACAAGACGGAGCAGCCAAAGTGCCATTATGTGGACATCTACAGGCAACACATAGTGCACCAACTTCTTTTTTGTTTTTCACTTTGACTTTAATTCCTCCAACATTGTCTTGTCACTCCAAGTCATCTGACTTACATACATGTATTGTATGTATTGTATCTAATAAAATTAAAGTGTGACATCTGCTACTTTGTGCTGTGACTCTGTTACTGCTACTGTGTTGAACAGTTTCACTTTAAGTTTGTATGACTAAATATCATTAAAACAAGGGATAGCAGTACCAGTAACACACTACTGCTGCAAACCTACCAGAGTGCAAAGGAGAGATGCAAAAAGTGCATGATGTTTGTTGAGCACAGAGTAAAAGATGCCAACTAAGATATGATGAAGAAATATTTACAATATGATATTACAATTTTACCCTAAACTATTCACATGAATGTATGAGAATGATTCAGAGTGCTGGAGACATTGTGCCTTGAGTGATGTTGCTCCTTGGTTTTGATCATGCAGTAAAAATGTTCATGCACCACAACCTAAATTCATGTCCTTTGTCTTGGGATCTTATCTGAGGACAGAAAAGGTTAGCGGTACCTGCCATGTGTTTAGAGAAAAACTTGTAGCTACCATTCAAAGAGGCATTTTGCCACAATGGGATAAATCAAGAGTAGATGTTCAATTAGTCAGCGTGGACACAGTTGAAAGGCGAAATATTAACTTTACTTTGATATGAACAAATGTGTGTATTTCTTCTTTTTAAATTCATCCTGAATTCACTGTGGATTGAGTGTAAATATGACATGAACATTTGTGTACATTACCATTGAGAAGACTCTCATAAATCTTCTTTATTGTGACAAGTGCATCCCTTGCATCCTCTGTGTCCAATGGCCAAGGACAAAGGCACTCTGCTACAAAGCCACTGGAGGTTCTCCTGGCGAGGAGGAGGACGGGATGCCTCTCTAAAAGCTCCCATTTGTGGAGCTGGAACAAAGTTGACACTAATTTTTAAGACTGAAAATTAGAAACATGTTAAGTCAGATGAATGTTGTATAGTCAACTGTGGTCAAATTTGTGTGGTGTATTACTTTGCATACAAAGACTATTTCTGATTTTCTTTGTCTAAAAAATTATCTTATTCATCTCTCCCCTCTCTGCTCTCACTGTTTTCAGTACATGCTGTTTTGAAACAAGGGAGCTCCTTTTTACACAGAGATCATGTAATAACACAGCAAGCAACTAAGCTACCTCTTCACATCGCCTTTATCTATTTACACTGAACTAGGTATGATCATCAGAGTGCCACCTCAATATGTGGTGCATTTCTCTGCACCACAACAATTGATTCTGCTGCTCCTCTGCTCTTTTCTAATGACAAATAGAGCTGACCTTTATAATAACCTCATGGATTTATAACATAAATCTAAAGTAAACATAAAGCAACATGGCAGCTCAACCTTTTACACAAAAAGGGACACCCACAGCGTACTGGTTCGGTTGGTTCTGGTGGCAGGACAGAGGAAGAAGAACAATCACCCTCCCCCACCCTCCCATTTAGGAACTGCGCCATTCGTAGAGAATAATGGCGCAATAGTCCCACTTTGCCCTTTGCTTGGGTGGCTGTGTCTGAGTAGTAGAGCAGGTCGACCACCAATCAGACGGTTGGTGGTTTGATTCCCGTCTCCAACAGTCCATGTGCTTCTGTATCCTTGTGTCAGTCTCTGTATGAAAGTGAATGAATCCTTCCCTGATATATCATACCCTGATGGGTAAGCTCCTCCTCCCCATAAATGTCTGACTGTGTTAACGTGTTGGACAAGTAGTGTAAAGCACTTAGAGTGCTCACACGAGTAGAAAGGCGCTACGTAAGTACAGTCCATTTACCATTCTTGTGGTACATGTACATGTTGATTCAGTTAAAATAATAAAACAGCATTAAACAAACCTAAAACCAGGGGTCTGTGGAGTTTAAAACCAAAGTGTGCACACTGACGAATGCAAAACTGAAAATATCCTAATTTGGTTAAAAATGCATGCTTTATTAGTACAGGGTGTGCAAAATCTTTATATGCTTTGTTCACTTAGTGATTTTCTTTTCACTGAAATCAAATGTGGTATTACAGAAATATAATGTAGCTTACAACGTATTACATACATTGGGAACTCAGGATTTCATGCACAATGAACGTACGTCAAAAAACAAATGTTAGAATGCTGAAAGGGTCAGTGGAGTAACAGCAATATAGCAATGTGTATGCCAATATCAGATATTTTTTTATTTAGTATTTTATAACAATCTGAAAGAAAAAAAATCTTACCAATAAATTAGTTGCATCATAGACTTTGTTGATGCTGCAGTTTTTTTTCTGCCGTTCTTTCCAGTCCTCTGTTATTTTCTGCTTCTGTCTCTCCAGCCTGTCCTTATATGGCTGCTTGCCACCACAGTGCTGGCAGGTCTTGCTGGCCACCCCAATTGCACTATGGCATATCACACACTCTTTTTGTGTAGGCATCTGGGGAAAGAACCACAAATAGGAATAAGAAAAGCAAACATGTTATCAGGGGATAAGATTCAAAGATTCAAAGCGTTTATTGTCACATGCACAGTAAGGAAACAGGTTTCCCTGTACAGTGAAATTCTTACTTTGCCTTCCACACCGAATGCCATAAATATTCAAAGTATATAGAAAGACTAAATTAAGAAGAGCATGCAAAAGAGTAAACATAATATAAACTATAGGTAAAATATAAGTAAGTAAAGTAATCTATGTACATAATGTGCAGCGTGCTACATAAGCTGTGCAACATTCAGCATTGAATGAGTAGTTGTGCAAAAAGAACTGTCATGAGGATAAGGATGTCTTTTACCCACTTATATTTTGTTGACACAGGTCAGGGTCATATGTTTTATAAAATCTTATCAACACAGTACCCAACATCATGGTTTTCAAAGCAAAGTGCTATACTAATCAGTTTTATCAAGTCAACACATGCAAACTATAGTCGTGATAGTCTCGTAGAGGAAGATAAGCATAGAAGAGGTCTGAAATTAAGAATTAATGCTTGTTATAGAATTAATGAGTACATGACAATTGTCAGTCCAGCGTCAGATGTTGCTGAAACTTTTGTCATCCATCAAATCTTGACTTTATTGCTTTTGGAAAGGATTTCACCCTTCTTAAGTTTTTACATCTTTTACTTAACACAGTGTTTTGGACAGGATGATAAATATTTTACATTATTAAGAAAATAATTATTTTGCAGCACACAGTGTCACAATTTTAAGTGATCTAATGATCACTTTGACCTGTCAGAGGACCTAAAGCTCTCAGAAAAATTTTATGCTTGATTTTTGGCATAGGGCAATTTTAAAATAATATATTACTCAATAATTTCAATACACACTTTCTCTTTAGGACAATATGTACTGATTGGGAAATTAAATATGTAAAGTGTGATAATGACATTTCAAAATCGGCTTGGAGTCATCAATGTACATCTGTCATATCTGTCTCTCTTTTCCATCTCTAGGTTTCACCTGCGAGAGACCTTAAACCTTCTAAAAACGTCATATTTACATAGCTGTTATGCTAGCAAGCTAGCTAACTTTTAAAAAAAGAAAAATAGATACTTTTGGCTAGTTGTTGTTATTGCTGTTAAACGTTTGCTCTTATACCTTTAATTTTATATCGCCTAGTAATTCTAGTTAATACACTGGAGGGCCAAACAACAAAAAAGGCGCTGACTTTAAAAATAAAATTACGTTTGGCTAGTTGTTGTAAATGAACGTAGCCCTTATGACGTTAATTGTATATTGCGTACTAATTGAAGATACTACACTAGATGGCGAAACAATATCAAAACGTGTTCTTTTGTTCTTAAATGTTAAAACATATTTACTGTGCTTACCTTAATTACTCCAACTGGCGTCGATGTCGCGGCAAACCCCTGTCGCGGTCAAATCCCCGCAATCCGCAATGCTCTCCTGTCACCAGTAGGAGCGCTAATGTAAGAAACGTTACCATGAGCCGTATTCGAGGGCATGTACAAACGTACAATGGGGTCGTATGATTTGGAGGGCTTGTTGCAAAAAACGGATATGGATCTACCCTAATCAAAAACGCTTGATGACCAGTGAAGTTCAGGAACTCCTCGAACGCCGCAACTCATCCTTCAGGTCTGGTGATAGGACCCTGTATAGCGAGGCCAGAGCTGACCTGAAGAGGGGCATTAAAGCAGCCAAGGTGGCCTACAAAAATAAGATAGAGGAGTACTTCACTGAAAATAACCCCAGCAAGATGTGTCAGGGAATCCAACACATCACAAATTACAGAAACAATAGCTCCATCACTGTGGGTGCTGATGCTTCCCTAGCAAAGGAACTTAACCACTTCTTTGCCCGTTTCGAAGCAGTAAACCCCACAGCAACCACTCTACACCTACCAAACTCCAACAGCAGTACACTAACACTCCAGGAACATGAAGTGAGACGGGTGCTGAAGACTGTAAACCCCAGGAAAGCTGCCGGCCCAGACGGTATTCCTGGGAAGGTACTTAGAGCATGCGCCGACCAGCTGTCGGGCATCTTCACCAAAATCTTCAACCATTCTCTGTCACAAGCCATCATTCCCTCCTGCCTGAAATCAGCCACCATCATCCCAGTCCCAAAAAAGCAGACAATCAACAGCCTCAATGATTACAGGCCTATAGCCCTCACGCCTGTAATCATGAAATGTGGTACGCTGGGTGCACAGCAGCAGACAGGAGAGCACTGCAGAGAGTGATTAACCCAGAAGATCACCAAGTGCCCCCTCCCCCCCCTGGACCAAATAGCCAGCTCTCGGTACCACAGCAGAGCCTCAAACATCGTCAAGGACCCATTCCACCCTAACAACCACTTGTTCAACCTGCTGCCCTCTGGTAGGCGCTACAGAGCTCACAAAGCCCGTACAAACAGACTCAGGGACAGCTTTTTCCCCAGAGCCATCAGTGCCCTGAACTCCCATGAACAAACCAAACAATAAGGAGAACACACCCAACAAGACGAGTCATCACACACATGTGAAATAGACTGCAACAAGTATCACACCACTGTGAAACTCGAACCGCGTTGTGCATTATAAGTATTCTAAGTGCAATACATTCAATTGTAAATATATGTATATATCTGCTTTTTAGTACTTACCATATTTTTATTTTACTTTAAGTATCTTATTTCTATTTATTTCCTCCTTTTGCCTTTATTTTTAACATTTTTGAATATTCTTTTTATTATGATGCAAGCACCATAAAGAGTAGCACCCCCTAATCTCATTGTATGCTCTGGTTTACAATGACAATAAAGGCTTTCTGATTCTGATTTCTGATTCGGATGTGCTGTGACGTGATCATTCTGCTTAAAAGATGCTGCATGTGTGTTTCTTATCAGATTCTCTTCAGATCTCTGTGCTGTCAGACCTCTGAACAGTCTCTCGAATTGCATGTAAACTCACATCCATCTGGAACAATCCTGATATTCTACTATACAAAAATATGCTAAATTTTAACGAATAGATTAGCAAAGGAATTAAATACTTTCAACATATTATCCATAACAGAAATATTTTATCTTTTAATACACTGTCATCACAATATGGGATTAACAGCAACAGATTCTTAGAATATCAACAACTCAAAACCATAATACACACAAAATTCCCCCTTCACCCAACAGACCTGGAACTTCCTCCAATGGTAGCAGATTTTATGGACCTCTGTACCCCCAAATTACTTTCAAAAATATACAGATTAATGCTAAACGTAGATGATTCAAATTCCAAATTACTTTCAAAAATATACAGATTAATGCTAAACGTAGATGATTCAAATTCCCTACCTACTTCGAAATGGGAGAAAGATTTATCCATCAATCCTAGTCAACCATTTTGGCTACAAATATGTCTTAATGCCTTTAATATGACAGACAGCCCAAATTTACAACTCATACAATACAAAGTCCTCCATAGAACGCATTATACAGGACAAAGGATGTTCAAGATGGGTCTTAATCACTCAGATATCTGCACACAGTGCACAGGTAACACAACAGATGATTACCTACACGCTTTATGGCTCTGTGCACCTGTCCAAAAGTTCTTCGGCTCTGGCCGTTTCTCTGGGTTGGTGGTTGGGAGGGTCATTAGATGGTAGACAGTGTGCCTGACTTGATCCGGGGCCTTGGTGACCTGGGGGCTGGTGCTCTCTGGGGGCGTGCCAGGGGGCGACCGGGGGTCCGGGGCCTGGCCTGGGGCTGGGTGGCCAGGTCGTCGTGGTGGTGGGGGGGGGGGGGGTTGTGGGGGGGGGGGGGGGGGGGGGGTGGACCGGGGGCTGCCTCCCTACGACTTGGAAGACCCTGCCTGGGCCTCGGTGGGAGGCTTGGTTGCCCTGGGCATGCCATTGGGGTTGGGCTGATCCAATCCCAGGAAGGTACCCTTGGGATTACGATGTGTCCATAGGGACGAAGGGAGGGGCAAGGGGAAGGGGGACGGTGGGGGTCCTGGTGGGCGGTGGGGGGGATTAGGGCTCATGGGGGGTGGAGTTTGCTCTCCTCCTCGCTCTCTCCCCTCCCGCCAGGGGCAACTTCGGGGTGGGTGGGGGCGCTGTGCCTTGGGCCCAACCAGGATATGTGTGTGCAACATGGGGCTCTCTGGTCCCCTGGTGTGGTGGCGTGGGCTGCCGGGGATGGGTGGGTGTCCGGGGCACTGGCCGGGCCTTTGCCCTTCTGCCCATGGGTAGTCCTGGGGAGGCTGGGCGCCTACAGAGTTGGCTGCCTGGGAGAGAAATCTCTCTCCCGGCTGTAAGGGTAAGGGTCGCCCTGTGCTGCCCGTTGCAACTGCCCCGTTGTGCCAGGAGGCTCCGGTCTCGGGGCCCCTCTGCTCTGGTCTGAGTAGGCCGCTGCTCTGTCTGCTTTGGCTGTCCTGGGCTTGGTGCTCTGTGGACCCGCTGGGCCTTTGGGGCCTCGGGCTCCCCCCGTCCCCGCTGATGCTTCGGGGTGCGGTGTGATCACGGCCCCCTTACAAGCACACATTTCTTCCTCGTTGCATGACGACACACGCACGTTCACACGTGCATGCTCACAAACGTGCTCGTCTCTCCATCTGCTTCTGACTAGATGTTGCTGATGTTTGTGTGTTGGTACATTTCTCTGCAGGTAGGTTTGATGACTACTGTACTTTTCATATCATCATTATAATATTTTCTTCATGTATCATGGAGTACTGTGGTAGTTTATATTGGTTTTTGTGGTGCGTTTTAGGCAGCATAGACAACTGTTATTTACACATTTTAATCCTGACCTTTTCTCTCTTTTTTCCCTCTGCCTCTATCTCCCTGTCATGTTCAACACTGATATATAAAGACTAAAGAAAATAAGATTACAATAAAATAATAAAAATATCAAGGGCAGCCATGTATATAACATTTCTCCCTTGGTAGAGCAAATCTTTCAAACAAAATATGGCACACAGAGCACGTTCTGTATGTTAGGATGCTGGACAGGAAAAAACAAACAAACAAACAAACAAACAAAAAAAAACCAACCAAACAAACAAACAAAAAACAACAACAAAAAAACAAAACAAAACAAATTGGATCAAAACTCAGAAAGCTTGGGGTTCCCAACATTGCCTTTACAAAATTAGGTGCTCTTAACATTTTACTAATGGGTCCTCATGCTGCTGGTAAATGTCCTATTAAACTGTCCAACGTCCATAATCAGGTTCTCATGTGTTGATCTCCTGTAACATCACTGTCCTCACAAATACTTAAAACATACAAACTTACAGTTTCCACATGCCCCAAGCATCTGTGAAATATTGCATTAAGAATCACTCTTAGATCTTCAAGCTCAGGTCAGTTTAGTTCAATTCAATTTAACTTTGTTAGTTCCTGAGGAGCAATTTCAAAGGTGCAGTCACAGAGAAAATACTAAACTAATCCTTTAAAAGCCTTTTTAAAAAAATTACATGTTTCATTGTAAAATATTTCCTGATAATATTTGATTGTTTTAAAATTTGAAGGGCGTTTGAAACTTTTCTCCACCACATTGTGATCAGGTAAGAAACCTCTAGCCTGTTTGGATGTTATGATTGTGTATCTAATGTACCCCTCAGATTGGTTGTCAACTATTCTTTTCAATAAAGTCAAAAAGTCAAACAAACAAACAAAAAACGGTCAGTTTAATTTAAAGCTTTCTGTGACGTCATATTTCCGCGACCTTCCCGGAAACGGACATTAGATCCAAAATGGCGCAGAGTCGTAGCGGAACGACAGAGGAAGCTGATGTCGGCTAACGACAGAAACGGAACCGTTAAACATCCAGAACCGCGTAACGAGCGCAGAGAGCGTACCGGAGACCTTGCTGAGGACCTGAGCCACCCCCTGATCGCACGTGGATGGTGAGTAATCGTCTGATCCAGTTTCTGGTCCGCTCCGATCTCCGCTGCTAGCATGCTAACATGTTGAGTCACGGGTGTTCGTGTATCGCTGATTTACCGGCAGCAGCTGTGTGAACACGCCCGCTGAGCCCGGCGTCCCACCCGGGAAACCCACACCTCATAACTGAACCGCGGTTCTCCTCCTAGATCCACCAGGACGCGTCGGACCGACCCAGGTCCGTCCTGCTTGCCTCTTAGCAACAGTTAGCTCAGTTAGCAACCCCTGCTAACAGCTGTTCCTGTCCTCTGATCCAGTTTGGCCAATTACCTGCAGAACAGCTGCACACAGACAGCCGGACAGGTGTGGTCCACTTGAGTCTATCCGCCCCCAGTTGACCTGATCACACATGGACCCACACTTCTTGAGACATGTTTTCAAGAAACTTCCGGCAACTAAAGCTCAGTTCAGGTCTCATGATTGTCAGGTTCTGTCTGGGTTCTGTCAGGTCCTGTCGGTTCCGTCTAGTAGGCCTGTCACGATAACAAATTTAGCTGTGCGATAAATTTTCTCAGAAATTATCACGGTAAAGAATGATATTGCTCAAAGCGACAATGTTGTCATTTTAAGACCATTTTCAACTAATATAATTACAATGCCGTAATAATTCAAGTACACTCTTTCAAAGATAAATAAACTTTCATTTCTAAAGAACCTTTTAAACTGGAACTGGAAGAAATTTTAAATAAAATAAAAAAATAATTAGAACGGACTCTCAGTCTCACTAACAATGAATGAAAAGCAAACACAACCAAAAACAATAAGTATAATAGCTAATAAAGTCTCTGTTCTGTAAAAAAAAAAAAAAAAGTTTTCTATTCAAAAAATATATATAAAAAAAATTAAATATGAGGCTCAGACAGGGGAAACTGGTAAAACTGCCAGTTAATACCATTGTATAAAAAAAACTGCTCATCATTGAAGTTGATAAAGCTGAAATGTCTCCCTCATCACTGCGTGTCAGACTGATCTATGAGCGATGAGTGAACCGTGCTGCTGCGACGCGATGCTGCCGCTTTTTCCACATACGCCGGGACACCGGCCCAAAAGTTAGGCGGCCCACTGGGAATCCTCCCGAACCTCTCGATGAGCTTGTTGATGTGTATTTCAGCGTGAGAAATCAGAGGTTTAGCGTCAGAGCGTAAGAAGCCAGTCAAATGCGCGAGTCTCACGGCTGACGCGTGACAGTAGCCCTGTAAACAAATGCGGCATACCGGCACGCACATGTTAAGAGCTTCTCGTGCTGCAACATGCTGCTGTCAAGTTTGACACGAGAAAGATCCCTCCGCAAGAAACCAGTGTTCAGTCGAGATGCTCCCTAGCAAAACCTACTGTCATACACAGTCTGTGGTAAAGTAAGATAGGAAACAAAAAAGGAAAGAAAGAAAATGAAAACTTATCATACTCATTTTTTCTTACCGTGCAATTCATTGACTTATTGTTTATCGCGACAGGCCTAAAGTCAGGGTCTTTTCTGGTCCAGTCAGGGTCTTGTTGGGTCCAGTCAGGGTTCTGTCGGGGTCTTGTCGGGTTCTGTCAGGGTTCTGTCAGGGTCTTGTCGGGTCCAGTCAGGGTCCAGTCAGGGTCTTGTCAGGTTCTGTCAGGGTTCTGTCGGGTCCAGTCAGGGTCTTGTCGGATTCTGTCAGGGTTCTGTCGGGGTCTTGTCGGGTTCTGTCAGGGTCTTGTCGGGTTCTGTCAGGGTTCTGTCGGGGTCTTGTCGGGTTCTGTCAGGATCCTGTCAGGGTCTTGTCGGGTCCAGTCAGGGCCTTGTCGGGTTCTGTCAGGGTTCTGTAGGGGTCTTGTTGGGTTTTGTCAGGACCCTGTTAGGGTCTTGTCGGGTTCTGTCAGGGTTCTGTCAGGATCCTGTCAGGGTCTTGTCAAGTTCTGTCGGGGTCTTGTCTGGTTCTGTCAGGGTCTTGTCGGGTTCTGTCAGGGTCTTGTCGGGTTCTGTCAGGGTCTTGTCGGATTCTGTCAGGGTCTTGTCAGGTTCTGTCAAGGTTCTGTCAGGATCCTGTCAGGGTCTTGTCAAGTTCTGTCGGGGTCTTGTCGGGTTCTGTCAGGGTCCTGTCGGGGTCTTGTCGGGTTCTGTCAGGGTTCTGTCAGGGTCCTGTCAGGGTCTTGTCGTTCCAGTCAGGGTCGTGTCGGGTTCTGTCAGGGTTCTGTCGGGTCCAGTCAGGGTCTTGACGGGTCCAGTCAGGGTCTTGTTGGGTTCTTGTCGGGTCCAGTCAGGGTCTTGTCGGGTTCTGTCAGGGTGTTGTTGGGTCCAGTCAGGGTCTTGACAGGTCCAGTCATGGTCTTGTCTGGTTCTGTCAGGGTGTTGTTGGGTCCAGTCAGGGCCTTGTCGGGTTCTGTCAGGGTTCTGTCGGGGTCTTGTTGGGTTCTGTCAGGGTTCTGTAGGGGTCTTGTTGGGTTTTGTCAGGACCCTGTCAGGGTCTTGTTGGGTTCTGTCAGGGTTCTGTCAGGGTCTTGTTGGGTTCTGTCAGGACCCTGTCAGGGTCTTGTCGGGGTCTGTCAGGGTCTTGTCGGATTCAGTCAGGGTGTTGTCGGGGTCTTGTCAAGTTCTGTCGGGGTCTTGTCGGGTTCTGTCAGGGTCCTGTCGGGGTCTTGTCGGGTTCTGTTGGGTCCAGTCAGGGTCTTGTCAAGTTCTGTCGGGGTCTTGTCGGGTTCTGTCAGGGTTCTGTTGAGTCCAGTCAGGGTCTTGTCAAGTTCTGTCAGGGTCTTGTCGGGGTCTTGTTGGGTTCTGTCAGGACCCTGTCAGGGTCTTGTCGGGTTCTGTCAGGGTTCTGTTGAGTCCAGTCGGGGTCTTGTCAAGTTCTGTCAGGGTCTTGTTGGGTTCTGTCAGGACCCTGTCAGGGTCTTGTCGGGTTCTGTCAGGGTCCTGTCGGGGTCTTGTCGGGTTCTGTCAGGGTTCTGTTGGGTCCAGTCAGGGTCTTGTCAAGTTCTGTCAAGGTCTTGTCGGGGTCTTGTCGGGTTCTGTCAGGGTTCTGTCAGGGTTCTGTTGGGTCCAGTCAGGGTCCACTCATGACTGCTACTGCCATCTACTGGTGGAAAGCAGTCTGACTCTCCTATCTAAACCAGGTGAGTCCACTCTAATATCCACAAGCACCCACACAGCAATAAAAGAAAAAGAAGGGGGTTTCCGGGCCAACCATTCTATGGAAACGGCTAGCTTTTTATTTAGAACGTTAAGTGAACAAGAGTCCCTGTGTTTTTACATCTTACGAAGGAATTTGACACAGTTATGCCATCAAGTTCTTCTGCCTAAAGGCAGGTACACCCTACAGGATAATCAGACCGAATTTTGTCATGGTTTTCGGATGTGTGCAGACGGTTCCTGGTGTGGGGTCTGTTAAGGAACACTGTCCGGTCTGATCTGGTCGAAGGGCCTTGGAAGGAGACATCATGCTCAGCAGTGTTGTCACGTGTACCGCAACAAAAGCCCATCAAGACTTGGCTGACTGACGGATGAGGATGTGAAACCAAAAACACGTCCCACGAGTGAGATCTGGATGATGGGATGAACACGTCGCGTTGTTGGCGGTAACAGCGTTAAATCGATGGGAAGAGTGAGCCGTTAGGTTAGGGCTGGGTATTGTCACCAATTCCCTGAATCAGTTCGATCCACAGCAGCTTATTTTCTTTGATTTCGATTGAATCCAGTTTAATTTGATTTTGATTTATTTACAGCTAATTGTGGAACACCACCCTTTTTCTAGAATATTAAAGATGTTCTCAGATCAATATGTTATACATTTAATTAACAATCAAACTCAGTAACCCGGGAGTAATCACAGTTTGGTTTATGTTTTGGTAGAAAGAACAAATTATGCAGCCATGTGTAGATGGAAGAAGTGTCTCCAAGCAGGCTACTGTAACAAAATAAGCTCTTCAGGAGGGCAAAAGTACTAAAATCCCAAAATACACTAAATATCTCAAGAAAACAGAATACAAAGAAGACACACAAGACAACTGCAAAGAAGGGAAAGCCGGGCTTTCGAGGAGAAAATGACCAAAGACATACGTCAACAAAACAGAATTGGGCTTCACATAAGACGGAGAAGCAAAATCAAGACTAAGACCAACAAGTAAAACCCAAACAGAAATTGTAAAAAACAGTAAAAGGCAGCAATAACGTAGTAAAGTGTTGTAAAAAAACAACACCCTAAAAACACATAAACCAGGAAATGTACAATCTCCACAAACAGAAATGCATTTTTTCACTGAGGGAATGAAGCAGGAAAAAAGGTTTTACCTCGTTCACAAACTCTGAGCCTTCATCTGGAATCTGATTTTCAAACTACTTGAAAAAATGTTAAATGCAGTCGGAAACTTCAGCTGCCGTCTTGTTGTGAAGATCGTTTGTTTGAGCCGCGTGGTCATGTAATCCACCACGATAAGGCCGTCCCTACCAGCGGAGAGGGGTGTGACACCGAAAAAAAACATCCAAAAACACACATTTCATGGTTGATTTTTAGTTCATTTAAACGACGATTTTTAGTTCATTTAATCGACGATTTTTAGTTCATTTAAACGATGATTTTTAGTTCATTTAAACGATGATTTTTAGTTCATTTAATCGACGATTTTCAGTTCATTTAAACGATGATTTTTAGTTCATTTAAACGATGATTTTTAGTTCATTTAATCGACGAATTTTAGTTCATTTAAACGATGATTTTTAGTTCATTTAATCGACGATTTTTAGTTCATTTAAACGACGATTTTCAGTTCGTTTAAACGACGATTTTTAGTTCATTTAAACGACGATTTTTAGTTCATTTAAACGATGATTTTTAGTTCATTTAAACGATGATTTTTAGTTCATTTAAACGATGATTTTCAGTTTATTTTAACGAGGATTTTTAGTTTATTTAAACGACGATTTTTAGTTCATTTCAACGACGATTTTTAGTTCATTTAAACGATGATTTTTAGTTCATTTAAACGACGATTTTTAGTTAATTTAAACGACGATTTTTAGTTCATTTAATCGACGATTTTCAGTTCATTTAAACGATGATTTTTAGTTCATTTAAACGATGATTTTTAGTTCATTTAATCGACGAATTTTAGTTCATTTAAACGATGATTTTTAGTTCATTTAATCGACGATTTTTAGTTAATTTAAACGATGATTTTTAGTTCATTTAAACGACGATTTTTAGTTCATTTAAACGACGATTTTCAGTTCATTTAAACGACGATTTTTAGTTCATTTAAACGATGATTTTTAGTTCATTTAAACGATGATTTTTAGTTCATTTAAACGACGATTTTTAGTTCATTTAAACGACGATTTTTAGTTAATTTAAACGATGATTTTTAGTTCATTTAAACAATGATTTTCAGTTTATTTAAAAGACGATTTTTAGTTTATTTAAACGACGATTTTTAGTTTATTTAAACGATGATTTTTAGTTTATTTAAACGACGATTTTTAGTTCATTTAAACGACGATTTTTAGTTTATTTAAACGGCGATTTTTAGTTCCTTTAAACAACGATTTTAATTCATTTAAACGATGATTTTTAGTTCATTTAAACGACGATTTTTAGTTCATTTAAACGATGATTTTTAGTTCATTTAAACGATGATTTTTAGTTCATTTAAACGATGATTTTCAGTTTATTTTAACGAGGATTTTTAGTTTATTTAAACGACGATTTTTAGTTCATTTAAACGACGATTTTCAGTTCATTTCAACGACGATTTTTAGTTCATTTAAACGATGATTTTTAGTTCATTTCAACGACGATTTTTAGTTCATTTAAACGATGATTTTTAGTTCATTTAAACGACGATTTTCAGTTCATTTAAACGATGATTTTCAGTTTATTTTAACGAGGATTTTTAGTTTATTTAAACAACGATTTTTAGTTCATTTAAACGACGATTTTCAGTTCATTTCAACGACGATTTTTAGTTCATTTAAACGATGATTTTTAGTTTATTTAAACGACGATTTTCAGTTCATTTAAACGATGATTTTCAGTTTATTTTAACGAGGATTTTTAGTTTATTTAAACGACGATTTTTAGTTAATTTAAACGACGATTTTTAGTTTATTTAAACGACGATTTTTCGTTCATTTAAACGATGATTTTTAGTTTATTTAAACGACGATTTTTAGTTATTTAAACGATGATTTTTAGCTTATTTAAACGACGATTTTTAGTTTATTTAAACGACGATTTTCAGTTCATTTAAACGACGATTTTTAGTTTATTTAAACGACGATTTTCAGTTCATTTAAACGGCGATTTTTAGTTCCTTTAAACAACGATTTTAATTCATTTAAACGATGATTTTTAGTTCATTTAAACGACGATTTTTAGTTCATTTAAACGATGATTTTTAGTTCATTTAAACGATGATTTTTAGTTCATTTAAACGACGATTTTCAGTTCATTTAAACGGCGATTTTTAGTTCCTTTAAACAACGATTTTAATTCATTTAAACGATGATTTTTAGTTCATTTAAACGACGATTTTTAGTTCATTTAAACGATGATTTTTAGTTCATTTAAACGATGATTTTTAGTTCATTTAAACGATGATTTTCAGTTTATTTTAACGAGGATTTTTAGTTCATTTAAACGACGATTTTTAGTTCATTTAAACGACGATTTTCAGTTCATTTCAACGACGATTTTTAGTTCATTTAAACGATGATTTTTAGTTCATTTAAACGATGATTTTTAGTTCATTTCAACGACGATTTTTAGTTCATTTAAACGACGATTTTTAGTTTATTTAAACGACGATTTTCAGTTCATTTAAACGATGATTTTCAGTTTATTTTAACGAGGATTTTTAGTTTATTTAAACGACGATTTTTAGTTCATTTAAACGACGATTTTCAGTTCATTTCAACGACGATTTTTAGTTCATTTAAACGATGATTTTTAGTTTATTTAAACGACGATTTTCAGTTCATTTAAACGATGATTTTCAGTTTATTTTAACGAGGATTTTTAGTTTATTTAAACGACGATTTTTAGTTCATTTAAACGACGATTTTCAGTTCATTTAAACGACGATTTTTAGTTCATTTAAACGATGATTTTTAGTTTATTTAAACGACGATTTTCAGTTCATTTAAACGGCGATTTTTAGTTCATTTAAACAACGATTTTAATTCATTTAAACGATGATTTTTAGTTCATTTAAACGACGATTTTTAGTTCATTTAAATGATGATTTTTAGTTCATTTAAACGATGATTTTTAGTTCATTTAAACGATGATTTTCAGTTTATTTTAACGAGGATTTTTAGTTTATTTAAACGACGATTTTTAGTTCATTTAAACGACGATTTTCAGTTCATTTCAACGACGATTTTTAGTTCATTTAAACGATGATTTTTAGTTCATTTAAATGATGACTTTCAGTTCATTTAAACGACGATTTTTAGTTTATTTAAACAACGATTTTTAGTTCATTTAAACGATGATTTTTAGTTCATTTAAATGACGATTTTCAGTTTATTTAAACGACGATTTTTAGTTAAACGATGAGGAAATAACAGAGGTTGAGTAAATGACCATTTCCAGGAGAAAAACCATTTCCATGGTGTGAAAACACTAAAGACGGTCTTTTGGAAGCTGTTTGGGAGAAATGAATACATCTAAGACACCATGAGCCTGAAGTGGTCTTATGAGGGATGCGTACTGTCAAACCTTTTCTGAGTTTCTGAAAGTCTTGTTCTGGACATTTTATTAAGTGCCATTTCCTTGTGTTGTTGGTGAACAATTTAAAGTTGATTAAAATAAATTACAAAAAGTAAACAGTAGTAATCATGAGTTTTGTTGTTGCTGCTGTACCTGAGGACACGTTCCTGCTTTTATATCTTCTGACCAGCTGGTTTCAGTAACATGATAAACATTTTTAAACACTGCGGTTGTGCAGCCGAAAAGGTTTTTGCTGGTTCCTCTTTCAGTTTTTTAATGTGTTGAATAGCACTAAAACTTTAATGGTATGGTTGTTGATTGCATTGTGTTAACAGATATAACATGTGGTGTAATCCTGGACAGGTCGAAGCCAAATCAGCACATCCACATGTCAAGCTATTCGTGCTTTAACTGCACCGCTGTCTGCAAAATTTAAACACAAAATATTAAATCTGACAACTAAAATACAAAAAAAGAACTGTAGCAATTATTTATACCACAACTTGTACGGTTTTTCCTCAGGGACTATTTCAGCCAAATAAACTTTAGCTGAATTAAATGAGATTTTCTGAAGCAAAAAAGATCAAAACTTCTACTTAGACAATATCCCACACTGTCTGTTTGTATTATTTTATATAATTACTTCATATACGTGATGTTCTGCATTGAAAGTACGATAACGTCTGTATTATAAAAAGTTGACTGAATGTTGACTAATAAACTAATTTATCTAATAACTAATAAACCTCATAAGTTCTTATGTACTCACTGTGTTTTTCAAGTTGCTTCCCAGGTTTCTCCTCCACTCCACAGACAAGCTGAGGCCTCATAGGCGGCTGTCAGGAAACCAAAGCGTCCGTCCCCGTTTCTACCCGTTTCTACCCGTTTACCAGCACACACAGCGTAACACACTTCATACCAGAAAGCTTTGTGTCCGAGGACAAAGTAAATAGGGACATATTGTATTGTATTGCATTTTGTATAAAAGCAGCAATTTGTGAACTTTTAAACGTACTTTAAGTATGAACTTAGTTTACTTTATTGGGGTGTACTCCACCTCCTGTGTGATGTGGCCTGCTGCCCGGCACACATTCGGACACCTGACCATGAATAAAAAACATGGCGACATGTTTTGGTACTGTATGCTGCATTCCACTATTCTATAGAGATCCCACCTTTGTTTTTTTTTTTTATTTAGTTGGTTGAATGAGCTGAAACCTGATGAAAAAGCCATCTTTTAGTAGCTATGCTGACCCAGCTGACATGCCAGGCCAGTAAAATGGTTTGGACATGGCATCTCTGGTCTGCTTTTGTCCAGTGTGAGGATCTGTGGGACTATAAAAATAGTGTTTGCCTCCTTCTTTGTTTCCTTACTGAAGCCTTTTACATAAAACAGAGCTTCTCCTACAAGATAAAAAAAAGCGAGACCATGAAACTTTTGCTTAAGCGGCTGTATGATTTTCTGCAGTTGCTACGTTGATGTGCAATAAATGTAAAAATTAGCCTGTACATGAATTAATGCTTCAGGTCTTTCAGCTTAAAGCAAATTATTATCTCACCTTCAATCACAAACTTCGACACCTTTTGTCGAACTTCATTTTTCTCTTTTTATTCCAGCAGGGTATTGTTTTTTTGGCGATATAGTCAAACATACTTTGGTACAGTAAGTAAGTTAACTTTCCCATATTGGCCTTAGTTGTTCCCATGACATAATCTGATGTTGGCCTATCTAAACAAGTAATAGGTTCATGTTTATTTAAATGTAATACTTTAAACTGTGATTTTGTCTAATAAGAGTAAATTGAAGCATTTCAATATTTTTTATTAAAAATGAAGGGATGCAAATGATCTACCTCAATTATATGTAAAATAAAGTCTAAATGGGGTGTTTGCGGTGTTCACCATAGCATATTACATCATTTTAAAAACCTGTAAGCTTGTGTAGTCATTGGATTCTACTACTGTCATGCCTTGGTGATAAAATGTTCAGGTTTTAACAACTGCACACGCATGCATGAAATCACAGCAGCCACTCTTCAGCCTGGAAAAATGTCATTTAGATCTTTATTGGAAATGAAGGGGATTGTAGCTGTTGAGTTACTAAAGCTTGCAGCATGTCCATTAAGACGTAAGGTAGGCTGTTTAACATTAGCAGCTGGCACGTTGATGTTACGAGAGGCTTCTGTGCTTTTCACAGCTTGACATAGGCTCGCAACGGTCTTCACCACGGTGTCCTATGGCACCAGAGATCAACAACAGAGCGTCCAGTCCAAGTACTGGACTGTTGTCATAGCTGTTGTCATACACTGTGTATAATAAACCGTGTGTGTGGAGGGGGAATAAAAACGATCGCTGCCGGCAAACTTATCACGCTCATTTTTTCTTACCGTGCAATTGATCGACTTATTGCTTATCGCGACAGGCCTGCCGGCTCATTTGTGATACGATGCAGTCAAAACGGGCAGATACTTTTTTTTAAATGATTAAAAATTTTAATCAATTGACAGCCTATATATATATATATATATATATATATATATATATATATATGTGTGTGTGTGTGTATATACATACACAGTTTATATGTATGTCTGGTTCAATCAGTTTTAATCTGGTTCTTATCAATTTTTTGATTCTCTCATGTTTTCGTTGCTATGCCGATGATGTGCCGTTATATTTGCCCGGTGGAAGCGCATCGTTTCAACCCCCAGCACGTGTTCAGCAGCTATGGAGAACCGGTTCTAACTGGATCAAGACAGAAATTATGGTTTTTGAGCTGAAAAACTTAGAATCTGTCGTAAAGTGTGTTTGTTTTGTTCATCAGGTGGTGATGGCGGAGCGGCAGGTGGAGTGGAAGACCCACATCTCAGAGCAGCTGAAGCTTAGGGACCGGGTCCAGAGACACACCTTTGAGGAGATCATCCAGCAGTGTGAGTTACCCCACATCCACCAGCCCAGTCCGGTTCTAGTTCTGTTCTGGTTATCATTCTGGTACGGTTCTGTTCCAGTTCAGTTTTGATTCAGTTCTGGTTCAGATCTTGTTCTGGTCCTGGTCCAGTTTTGTTCTGGTTCATATCAATTTCCGGTTCTGTTCTGGTACAGTTCTGATTGGTTCTGGCCCAGTTCTAGTCTGGTTCTGGTTAAACTTGGTGTGGTAGATTTCTATAACCCCAGACCCTGATGAAAGGAGATTTGTGTTTTGGACCAGTTCCTGAAACAGTTCTTTGGGTCTGGATCCAGACATGGACACTCTGACCAACTGTTGTGTTTTTATCATTCTGGTTCTGGCTCCAGATCACCGTCTGCTGGAGAAGTCGGACCTGCAGGCCGTCTTGTCAGAGAGGTACCAGACGGACAAATATGAGGTTCAGAGGGGACACGAGTCCAGGTGAGCGATCAGGAGCATGGAGACACTGACCTGTCCTCTGAGAGGTGTCTTCTAACGAGTTTCTGTCCACAGCCTGGGGGACCCTGGACGCAGCGACATCCTACAGCAGGAAATGGCCCAGATGAGGATTCACCATCAGGAAGAGCTGACGGAGCTGCACAAGAAACGAGGAGAGGTCAGTCACAGGAAGTGATGTCATCATCACACGTGTCCTCAAAACCAGTCCAGTTGTAAAACTCCCTGATGTCAGGGCTGTACGCGCCCCCAGTAGGTCCAGGTCATCAAGTCTCATCCACCATCAGACCAGCTTCTAGTTCCACTTCCCTGCATGTTTTATGTGTTTCCAACTCCAACACACCCGATTCAGATTAATGTCCCTCTCCATCAAGTTATCTCACTATGTAACTGTCCCACCTTAAAACAGCGTTCTGGACATGTTTGATGGCACAGTAGCATCTACTGCTGCCCGGCCGCGTCATAAGGCTCCAAGACCACTTCACAGGCTTTTCTTCTGGGACGCCGCGCGTTATTGCAGCCAAATTTCACTTTGCACACCACGTCACGCTCACAAGGCACCCTGAGTAGTCCAGTTTTATCTCTGGGTCGTGGTTCAGCTTCCATCAGCTGTGTTCACATAGAAACAACAAACACCTTAGACTGGTTCAGCTCATTTCCAGACTTCTGACTCTGATGGAAAGGTCCTGGAAAGTTCTGGAAGCACTGTGACCCATGTGTTTTCTCCTACAGCTGGCTCAGAGCGTGATCGAACTTAACAACCAGATCCAGCTAAAGGACAAGGAGATCCAGATGAATGAGGCCAGGTGAGAAGTGTTTTAGGATGTAGGACGGACTCCAGATTAGTGATCAATAACTGTGCTTCAGGATGTGGGACCGACTCCCGATCAGTGATAATTAACTGTGTTTCAGAATGTTGGAGTTCCAGCAGCAGATTTTCAATCTGGAAGGAGACTGTCGAGATCTGAGGAGCAGTCTGCAGGTAAAGCTGCTTCCGACTCATTTCCATCTCCCCGGTCCCCTTGCTTCCATTTTGTTTCCCGTTTCCCGGTCCCCTTGCTTCCATTTTGTTTCCCGTTTCCCGGTCCCCTTGCTTCCATTTTGTTTCCCGTTTCCCGGTCCCCTTGCTTCCATTTTGTTTCCCTTTTCCCGGTCCCCTTGCTTCCATTTTGTTTCCCGTTTCCCGGTCCCCTTGCTTCCATTTTGTTTCCCGTGTCCCGGTCCCCTTGCTTCCATTTTGTTTCCCGTTTCCCGGTCCCCTTGCTTCCATTTTGTTTCCCGTTTCCCGGTCCCCTTGCTTCCATTTTGTTTCCCGTTTCCCGGTCCCCTTACTTTTATTTTGTTTCCTGTTTCCCGGTCCCTTTGCTTCCATTTTGTTTCCCGTTTCCCGGTCCCCTTGCTTCCATTTTGTTTCCCGTTTCCCGGTCCCTTTGCTTCCATTTTGTCTCCCGTTTCCCGGTCCCCTTGCTTCCATTTTGTTTCCCGTTTCCCGGTCCCCTTGCTTCCATTTTGTTTCCCGTTTCCCGGTCCCCTTGCTTCCATTTTGTTTCCCGTTTCCCGGTCCCCTTTTATTTTGTTTCCCGTTTCCCGGTCCCTTTGCTTCCATTTTGTTTCCCGTTTCCCGGTCCCCTTGCTTCCATTTTGTTTCCTGTTTCCCGGTCCCCTTGCTTCCATTTTGTTTCCCGTTTCCCGGTCCCTTTGCTTCCATTTTGTTTCCCGTTTCCCGGTCCCCTTGCTTCCATTTTGTTTCCCGTTTCCCGGTCCCTTTGCTTCCATTTTGTTTCCCGTTTCCCAGTCCCCTTGCTTCCATTTTGTTTCCCATTTCCCGGTCCCCTTGCTTCCATTTTGTTTCCCGTTTCCCGGTCCCTTTGCTTCCATTTTGTTTCCCGTTTCCCGGTCCCCTTGCTTCCATTTTGTTTCCTGTTTCCCGGTCCCTTTGCTTCCATTTTGTCTCCCGTTTCCCGGTCCCCTTGCTTCCATTTTGTTTCCCGTTTCCCGGTCCCCTTTTATTTTGTCTCCCGTTTCCCGGTCCCCTTGCTTCCATTTTGTTTCCCGTTTCCCGGTCCCCTTGCTTCCATTTTGTTTCCTGTTTCCCGGTCCCCTTGCTTCCATTTTGTTTCCCGTTTCCCGGTCCCTTTGCTTCCATTTTGTTTCCCGTTTCCCGGTCCCCTTGCTTCCATTTTGTTTCCCGTTTCCCGGTCCCTTTGCTTCCATTTTGTTTCCCGTTTCCCGGTCCCCTTGCTTCCATTTTGTTTCCCATTTCCCGGTCCCCTTGCTTCCATTTTGTTTCCCGTTTCCCGGTCCCTTTGCTTCCATTTTGTTTCCCGTTTCCCGGTCCCCTTGCTTCCATTTTGTTTCCCGTTTCCCGGTCCCCTTGCTTCCATTTTGTTTCCCGTTTCCCGGTCCCCTTGCTTCCATTTTGTTTCCCATTTCCCGGTCCCCTTGCTTCCATTTTGTTTCCCGTTTCCGGGTCCCCTTGCTTCCATTTTGTTTCCCGGTCCCCTTGCTTCCATTCTGTTTCCTGTTTCCCGGTCCCCTTGCTTCCTTTTTGTTTCCTGTTTCCCGGTCCCCTTGCTTCCATTCTGTTTCCTGGTCCCCTTGCTTCTGACATGTTTCTGCTCCCCAAGTTTCCTGGGTTTAAACTGCTCTGCTCGTTCATGCTGAGCATCCCCATAGCATAATGCTCCCACCACCATACTTATACACTTAGTAATTTATTCACAGGCGTAAACAGAATGTATACATAGTGGAATAAACAGGAACGTTATCAGGGAAACTAAATGGAGAACGTAAACAGGGAAGAATTAACAGAAAAGTAAATAAGGAGGAGTGAACGGGTGTTGCTGAAGGGCATTCTGGGACAGCTAGTTATTTGAATTCCTAACGGGCGTATTAACCTGTGCTCAGGTGATGAAGGTCAGTGATGAGGAGTAAAAGGTCTGATCACCCACAATCCTCTCTTGCTGCCTCTGGCTCCCAGCAGCCTGCTCTCTTCTCCCATCATGCACCAGTAATGCAATGATGGTCCCAGCAGTTGCTGACATCACACAGGATGTGACATCACAGGAAGTCTGCACTGAGACCCTGCAGACTTCCTGTGATGAAGATCTAACAACCAATCAGAACGGAGGATCAGGAGGAGGAGGTGGGGGGGCTGATCTCAAGTTTTCAACCTGAGACCTTTATCACACTGAACAGAGTAATCAGAGTACTGGGTCAGTGGTGGGGAGATTTAATCTTGGTTCTATTAGCTGTGGTCATGATCATGTGGCGTACTGGTTCCTGCAGGACCTGGAGCGGGCCAATCAGACGCTGAAGGACGAGTATGACGCCCTGCAGATCACCTTTTCTGCTCTGGAGGAGAAGCTGAGGAAGACCACAGAAGACAACCAGGAACTGGTGTCCCGCTGGATGGCAGAAAAGGCTCAGGAGGCCAACCGGCTTAATGCGGAGAACGAGAAGGACAGCAAGTAGGAGAAGCACCTGGAGGAGGGGGTGGGGCTTTTTCTTTGCTGTTATGAGTAGCCCGTTGTGTTTCTATTTTAGGCGTCGGCAGGCAAAACTACAGAAGGAACTGGCGGACGCCGCCAAGGAACCTCTCCCCATCGAACCGTTAGTACTTCCACTTTGTTTGGACTATATGCTGTTTTGTTTGATTCTACATCCTGCTTGGAGTGCTACTTCCTGTTTGCCCTGACAGTACTTCCTGGTTGATTTGAATCTGCTTTCTGTTATGTATGACTTCCTGGTTCTTCTGACTGGACTTCCTCCTCAGAGATGACGATATTGAGGTTCTGACAGAGGATGGAGGAAAGGGGGGAGGAGGAGAGACCTCCCCCAGTCGGCCACTCAGCAGAACCTCCAGGTGAGACCCTAGGATGGACCAGAGCCAGAACTGTATGTTCTGAGATCCAGCTGAGACTGTGTGTGTGTGTGTGTGTGTGTGTGTGTGTGTTACAGTAAGAAGACTTCCCAACAGCCCCCGGGGGGTCTGCTTGACTCCATCTCCAACATATTTGGGTATGTAGCCCTACATGCAGAGTTTTGGGGGTGGGGGGAGGGGGGCTTGCTGGTTCTGGGGATCTGTGGTTCCATGTTTTGTTGACAACCTGGCTCTGGATGGTTTGACCAGTTTCATGGAGTTTATTTCCATAACTGGATGTTAACCTGATATTTACTGACAGAAGAATTACTGAGCAGATCGGATCAGAACCTGAACCTGGCCAATCAGAACCATGTTATCATTCCAGTTAGTCAAACCTTGGACAAAAGGGTCAGCAGGTGACATTTGAGTCCAGTGTCCATCTTTTTCAATCCTACCTGAGGATGTGAAAGGTACTGATCTTAGTTCTGGACATTATTGACTCTTCGGGCAGGTTTCAGGCGGAGGTGACGCATCTGATGTTGGCGACTTTATCTGGACATGATTTTGGTCTGTGTCCAGACTTTAATTATCTCAGTGTGTCTTAGTGTTTGTCATCATGTTCGACCTCATCATCTCCCACAGTTTTACTGTCTAAACTCAAGTCATCTGTGGTTTCTGTGGTAAATAAAGGTAACACATAATAGGGGCGGAAGTGACATGCAATACTAAAAGTACAACACCCCTGCAACATTTCCTAGACCCTCCTGTACTTGCATCTTTCTTTCAGGTCATTGGTCGTTTCCTAGACCCTCCTTCTGTAAATACTATCGGCCCATACTTCGAAGATTTATGTGTTAGCTAGATTTTTTGAGAAGGCCTGGAATTTAAGACAGAAAACAGCCCATAATCCTCTCATTTGTATATCCTGACCCATGTAGCTGTTGCTGTATAAGTGGATGGTTTTCTGTGGCCTGAATTTGGTTTTCTGTTTTCTTTTTCCTGTGTTTTGCCATCTTTGAATTGTCTTGATTTATACAGTATAGTGTCTTGTAAGCTCATGTGAGCTGGGCACATCTTGTGCATGACACTGAAATAAACAAACCAAACCAGAGCAAAAACTTTGGTCGGCTGCTGCATCCAAAATCTTTTTCTACTGTGACCCAGTCTAGTGGTCCATCACCATCACGCTTTGCAACAATTGCAAAGATTTACATGTAACACCACATTGGTCCAAGTCTTTTTCACTGTTGTGAGATTGCCTCTTGACTTTCTGAAGCCCAGAACCAACCAACATCAATCCTGGATCCAGGTTCTGATGTGAATTCACTCAGAACTTTTAGTTCTGATAATATCATTCAAGTGTAGAATCTCCATGGTGAAGGAGAACAACAGCGGTTTGTCCGACCCACTCAGACGTACGAGGCACCTGGTTCTGATTGTCAGGTGAACACTGAACCAGGTTCTGGTTATGTGAACAGAACCCTGCTGAAATTTGAAGATGTCCTGAGAAATAGTCTGTGATTGGCTGAGTGTGCAGACCTTGTCTGTGATTGGCTGCTGACATAGCGACGGTGTAGTGAATGTTCTCATCAACAATATCAACTAATCAATAACAATCGGAGACGGTTCAAATGATCCCTTCTCACTGATCTGTTCAGAAAGATAAAAGAAAGTAGGCAGGCAGGTAGGTAGGCAGGCAGGCAGGCAGGTAGGCAGAAAGGTAGGTAGACAGGCAGGCAGGTAGGTAGGCAGGCAGGCAGGTAGGTAGGCAGGCAGGTAGGTAGGTAGACAGGCAGGCAGGCAGGTAGGTAGGTGACTAAAGACTGACTAAAGATAGAACCAGACCGGACTTTATGCAGACCCTCCGCTCCCGTTCTGATCTTCACTGTAATCTTTCTGTTTCCAAACTGCTCCTCTTCTTCAGCAGGCGTCGAACTGCCAACTCTTTCAGTGCGTCACCAGAGAGCTCTGAACCGCCGTCAGGATTGTGTGCAGAGGTTCGAGTCCCATCTACAGCTCTGCATGCCTTCGTGAGTATCACACCGCCATGTTTCATCAGAAGGTCATCAAGCGATTTGAGCTTGAACTGTCTGAAAGCGATTCATGTGAGTCTGAACTGTCTGAAAGCGATTCATCTGAATTTGAACCATCTGAAGGTGATACATGTGAGTTTGAACTGTCTGAAAGCGATTCACGTGAGTTTGAACTGTCTGAAAGCGATTCACGTGAGTTTGAACTGTCTGAAAGCGATTCATGTGAGTCTGAACTGTCTGAAAGCGATTCATCTGAATTTGAACCGTCTGAAGGTGATACATGTGAGTCTGAACTGTCTGAAAGCGATTCATCTGAATTTGAACCGTCTGAAGGTGATACATGTGAGTTTGAACTGTCTGAAAGCGATTCACGTGAGTTTGAACTGTCTGAAAGCGATTCACGTGAGTTTGAACTGTCTGAAAGCGATTCATGTGAGTCTGAACTGTCTGAAAGCGATTCATCTGAATTTGAACCGTCTGAAGGTGATACATGTGAGTTTGAACTGTCTGAAAGCGATTCACGTGAGTTTGAACTGTCTGAAAGTGATTCACCTGAGTTTGAACCGTCTGAAAGCGATTCACGTGAGTTTGAACCGTCTGAAAGCGATTCATCTGAGTTTGAACCTTCTTAAAGCGATTCACCTGAGTTTAAACCGTCTGAAAGCGATTCACTTGAGTTTGAACCGTCTGAAAGCGATTCATCTGAATTTGAACCGTCTGAAAGCGATTCACCTGAGCTTGAACCATCTGAAAGCGATTCACCTGAGCTTGAACCGTCTGAAAGCGATTCATCTGTGTCTGAACCGTCTGACGGCGATTCATGTGAGTCTGAACTGTCTGAAAGTGATTCACCTGAGTTTGAACCGTCTGAAAGCGATTCACGTGAGTTTGAACCGTCTGAAAGCGATTCATCTGAGTTTGAACCTTCTTAAAGCGATTCACCTGAGTTTAAACCGTCTGAAAGCGATTCACTTGAGTTTGAACCGTCTGAAAGCGATTCATCTGAGTTTGAACCGTCTGAAAGCGATTCACTTGAGTTTGAACCGTCTGAAAGCGATTCACGTGAGTTTGAACTGTCTGAAAGTGATTCACCTGAGTTTGAACCGTCTGAAAGCGATTCACGTGAGTTTGAACCGTCTGAAAGCGATTCATCTGAGTTTGAACCTTCTTAAAGCGATTCACCTGAGTTTAAACCGTCTGAAAGCGATTCACTTGAGTTTGAACCGTCTGAAAGCGATTCATCTGAATTTGAACCGTCTGAAAGCGATTCACCTGAGCTTGAACCATCTGAAAGCGATTCACCTGAGCTTGAACCGTCTGAAAGCGATTCATCTGTGTCTGAACCGTCTGACGGCGATTCATGTGAGTCTGAACTGTCTGAAAGTGATTCACCTGAGTTTGAACCGTCTGAAAGCGATTCACGTGAGTTTGAACCGTCTGAAAGCGATTCATCTGAGTTTGAACCTTCTTAAAGCGATTCACCTGAGTTTAAACCGTCTGAAAGCGATTCACTTGAGTTTGAACCGTCTGAAAGCGATTCATCTGAGTTTGAACCGTCTGAAAGCGATTCACCTGAGCTTGAATCGTCTGAAAGTGATTCACCTGAGTTTGAACCTTCTGAAAGCGATTCACCTGAGCTTAAACTGTCTGAAAGCGATTCACCTGAGCTTAAACCGTCTGAAAGCGATTCACCTGAGTTTGAACCGTCTGAAAGCGATTCACCTGAGTTTGAACCGTCTGAAAGTGATTCACCTGAGTTTGAACCGTCTGAAAGCGATTCACCTGAGTTTGAACCGTCTGAAGGCGATTCATCTGAGTTTGAACCGTCTGACGGCGATTCACCTGAGTTTGAACCGTCTGAAAGCGATTCACCTGAGTTTGAACCATCTGAAAGCGATTCACCTGAGTTTGAACCGTCTGAAAGCGATTCACCTGAGTTTGAACCGTCTGAAGGAGATTAAAGTGGTCACGTTGATCACCAACATCCCGTCTCCTTGGAAATGTTTGTGGCTGCCCAACATTTGTGTTCAGGAAAGAGTCGGATATCGGGATTAGTGGTCAGAAGCCGACTTCTGGACCATAGAATGTGGTTCATTTGGATCAGATCAAAGCGGCTCAGAAACTGTTTAACCTGTCTTTGTCTTTGTGTGCGTCCGACCGTTTAGGAAGCCCATGATGGTGAGGTAAATGCCGTGAAGTTCAGCCCTGGCTCCCGTCTCCTAGCAACAGGAGGGATGGACCGCAGGGTGAAGCTCTGGGAGGTCGTCGCTGGTGAGTTTAGTACTACTCCTACACATCTACCTGTGCTCAGGTGATGAAGGTCAGTGATGAGGAGTAAAAGGTCTGATCACCCACAATCCTCTCTTGCTGCCTCTGGCTCCCAGCAGCCTGCTCTCTTCTCCCATCATGCACCAGTAATGCAATGATGGTCCCAGCAGTTGCTGACATCACACAGGATGTGACATCACAGGAAGTCTGCACTGAGACCCTGCAGACTTCCTGTGATGAAGATCTAACAACCAATCAGAACGGAGGATCAGGATGAGGGGGGAGCTGATCTCAAGTTTTCAACCTGAGACCTTCATCACACTGAACAGAGTAATCAGAGTACTGGGTTGGAGTACTGTTAGCAATACTGTTGGTGGTACTGTCAGTAGTACTAGTGTTCCATGATGACATTACCATGATGACATCATCAGTCACTTATGAGGTGGTTCACCAGCCCATGTTATCCTCACAATCCTATGTGTGTGTGTGTGTGTTTAGGTCGCTGTGAGTCCAAAGGTGCTCTGACCGGTAGCAACGCTGGAATCACCAGCATCGAGTTCGACAGCGCTGTGAGTCCTGATGATGATGATGATGATGATGATGATGTTTACAGTCTAACGCCCCATGTTGCTTTCAGGGAACGTACCTGCTGATGATGATGATGATGATGATGATGATGTTTACAGTCTAACGCCCCGTGTTGCTTTCAGGGAACATACCTGCTGATGATGATGATGATGATGATGATGTTTACAGTCTAACGCCCCGTGTTGCTTTCAGGGAACGTACCTGCTGATGATGATGATGATGATGATGTTTACAGTCTAACGCCCCGTGTTGCTTTCAGGGAACGTACCTGCTGCTGCTGATGATGATGATGATGATGTTTACAGTCTAACGCCCCGTGTTGCTTTCAGGGAACGTACCTGCTGATGATGATGATGATGATGATGATGTTTACAGTCTAAAGCCCCGTGTTGCTTTCAGGGAACGTACCTGCTGCTGCTGCTGCTGATGATGATGATGATGTTTACAGTCTAACGCCCCGTGTTGCTTTCAGGGAACGTACCTGCTGATGATGATGATGATGATGATGATGATGATGATGTTTACAGTCTAAAGCCCCGTGTTGCTTTCAGGGAACGTACCTGCTGCTGCTGCTGCTGATGATGATGATGATGTTTACAGTCTAACGCCCCGTGTTGCTTTCAGGGAACGTACCTGCTGATGATGATGATGATGATGATGATGATGATGATGTTTACAGTCTAAAGCCCCGTGTTGCTTTCAGGGAACGTACCTGCTGATGATGATGATGATGATGATGTTTACAGTCTAACGCCCCGTGTTGCTTTCAGGGAACGTACCTGCTGCTGCTGCTGATGATGATGATGATGATGTTTACAGTCTAACGCCCCGTGTTGCTTTCAGGGAACGTACCTGCTGGCTGCCTCCAATGACTTTGCCAGTCGAATCTGGACGGTGGACGACTACAGACTGAGGGTGAGGCAGACCAGGTCCTGGAGCAGTTCTTCTTCTGTTCAGAGCTGCAGCTTTAGATTACTTTAGTAATCGAGTAACTGTTTAACGAACATGAAGACAAAATTTGAACCTGTGCTTACTTTAAAAGCTTCATTAAAACAGACAAAATGGCGATTTATACAACAAATAAAATTTAGTTAAAAGCTCACTTTGCTTCAAGTGTTCAGTAAGGCCTCCTGCAGACGCCCCACACTTAGAAATATCCTGGTTTTATTTTAAACCAGCTAAGTTCAGCGTGCCCTGCGCACCGCACTGGTGCCCATCCGGGTTTCTCGGCCACAGTTTTCATAGCTGCCACCATGTTTGCACCGTTGTCATGAACAGCTTCTCTTTCTGTGCTGGAATGTCAAATTTCTAGCCGCTCTGCACTATTTGCAGCTGTGTGTCTCTTGTGTCTCCGGCTGAGACTCCATTCTCCAGTCCTCCCCGATAAAATATGTCTCTGTGGCAACACTTGTCCAGATGTCTGCTGTACGGGCAGTTTTTAACTTTTCTTTGACGTCCTCATACTTTTTTCCATCATTTTGGTGAAGTGGGTTCTGGAAGGAAGCTGATATTTAGAATTGAAGGTAGAAATGGTGCTTTGGATTCCTTCATCTTCTACCACAGAGTGGACGCATGTGTGTGACGAGCACGTTCTGTAAACACTGCTGGCGGCTCTGCTGAACATGTGGAGCTGACTGTACGAAGCTGTCCAAAGTTTGAGTCTGTAGTTTACTGAAAAGGATAGAATTACCAAATCATTAGAAAATTTACCTGTTTCATCAGGTCTACCTGTGGACAAGATGGCGCCTGTGCCTGGCTACGCCTTTGTTGCTGGTCTGCTTTGTCGACTTTTACTCATTATTTTTACTTTATGTACGGTCCTATCATTCCGTTTTCCCAACGGATACGTTTCTGCTGTTTGGAGCTACGATCGCGGTGCTCTTTTGAGCATAAGAAAATCTATGGAGTCCTTATGTAATGACTGGGGAAAGTACAGGCAAACTTTTCCACCACCCTTCGTTTGCTCGACCGACTCTCCAGAGTTCTTGCTGCTGATTCGTGTCCCCGACAAAAAGAGGAGACAGAGGAAGCGTGGCTGTAGGTCCGGCATCCAAGCTAAGCGAAAGCGAATCTCGCGTCGTCAGGTTGACATCCCGGATCACATGGACAGGTGCTTGCGGATTGTTCCCCTCATCGACGTGTGCTCAGGTTTTGGTGTTCCCTCTTCGCTCCCCTTTTCCGATCCCTCGTCAGATGTCTGGGAGTTGGTGAAACGTCGGAATTGGGGCTACCAGGATGTTTTGCCACCGCTCGTTTCCATGTTTACATCTGACAATCTACGTGTGGCACCCCGACCCAGCTGGAGATCACGTGACCGCACTGCGTGCCTTTGGCAAATTCCGTTGAGCCGAGCTGATGTGAAGACTGTGACGTCATCCTCGTCTCGGGTCGGTCTATTGAATGTACGCTCAATTTCAAATAAATCTTTCTCATTGAATGACTTTTTTATCAGGCGCAACTTGGATTTCCTGTTCCTCACTGAAACATGGCAGAGTGAAGGGGAGTTTATTCACTTAAATGAACTTTGCCCTGATGACTGCTCGGTTTTCGGGATACCCCGCCCCTCTCGTCGTGGAGGAGGTCTTGCAGTGGTATTCAAGGATAAATTTACTTGTAAAATGATTAATTCTCAAACCTACCTTTCATTTGAATCTCAGATGTTTAAGATTGGTTCTTCTGATGTCTTTTATTGTGTGCTGGTTTACCGCCCACCAGGTCATGCTGCTGCCTTTTTAAAGGATTTTAGTGATTTTTTATCATTTATTATTAATTTGGAAAAAGTTTTACTAGTTGGTGATTTTAATATTCATGTCGATGACCGAAATTCCTGTGCTGCAAGGGATCTTTTAACGTTGACTGAAACTTTTGATTTGGAGCAACACGTTTCTGAACCCTCTCACCATAAGGGTCATACCCTCGATTTAGTCTTTTCTCTTGGCATTAACGTGGCTGACCTCTGTGTAGAAGATGTCCACATTAGTGATCATTACTGTGTTTTATTTGATCTGCACCTCACTCCTAAACCTGAGCCCTCTGCGACTAGGGCCGCAAGGCGCATTATCACTGAGAATACAGCAGCTCATTTCTCTGCCTTGTTTGACTCTAATGTGTTTAAGGATTGTTATGATGTGGACAGCCTCACCGTTAGTTTTAATAGTCTCTGTAAATCCATTCTGGATCAGGTTGCTCCGGTTAAATCCAATCTGGTGACCAAGAAGACCACCCGTCCATGGATAAATCATGATATTCAGGACTTTAGGCGCCTGTGTCGAAAAACGGAGCGCTTGTGGAAGTCTACTAAACTTGAAGTACATAGATTGCATCTTAGGGAACTTATGTCCTCATTAAATGAAATGATTAGAAACGCCAGATCTGAATACTTTCGTCAGCTGATCACATCGAATAAGAAGAACCCCCAGGTTGTGTTTGACACCATCAGTTCTATTGTATGTCCTGTTGATCCCCTTATACCTGTTTCTTGTAAAACCGACAGTAATGTATTCTTGAAATATTTCATTAGCAAAATTGAGGATATTAAGGCTAAGCTTCCTCTGCGCTCATTCTGTAACCCAATTGTTATTGATGAGCCTGTACTTCATAGGTGGTCATCTTTTAATCAGGTGACCCAAGCGTATATCTCAGACTTAGTAACTAAAATGAAGCCCTCATCTTGCCCTTCTGATGCACTCCCTTGTAAACTCCTTTTAAAAGTGTTAGATGTCATCGGACCCTGGGTTACCAATCTGGTTAACACCTCACTGTCTTCTGGCGTTTTCCCCAGTTCTTTTAAACATGCTTTTGTGGAACCTCTTCTTAAAAAATCTAACATGGATCCAAACGAACCAAATAGTTTCAGGCCCATATCGAAGCTACCCTTCCTGTCCAAAGTTTTGGAGAAAGTTGTTTCGGAACAATTGATTTCCTTTTTAGAGAATTTTAACATCTTTGATCCTTTTCAGTCCGGTTTCCGTAGGCATCACTCAACAGAAACTGCTTTGCTCAAAGTGTCCAGTGACATTTTGATGTCTGCGGACTATGGGAAATGTACTGTTTTAGTCCTGTTGGATCTCTCCTCGGCATTTGACACTGTTGATCATGACAGCTTGCTAACCAGATTGCGCGATCAAATAGGAATGTCAGGCCCCGTTTTATCATGGTTCACTTCGTATTTGTCAGGTAGGAGTTTTTGTGTATCAGCTAACCAGATCCTGTCTGACTCAGCTGATTTGCGGTGTGGAGTACCTCAGGGTTCTGTGTTAGGTCCTTTATTGTTTTTATTGTATGTTCTTCCACTGGGAAAGATAATCAAGGACTTTGATGATGTTTCTTACCACATTTATGCTGATGACATTCAGCTGTACTGTTCTTTTAAGACTTCTGAGATCCATAAATTGGACTCCCTAATGAGCTGCCTAAAGCAAATTAAACAATGGTTGGGTGCTAATTCACTGCAGTTAAACTCAGACAAAACTGAGGTGCTGGTGATCGCCCCTGATGATGCCAGCCCATGTATTAAACAGTACCTGGGTGTTTTGAATGAGTCATCTAAATCCCACCTTAGAAACCTCGGTGTCATCTTTGACAAAAATATGTCCTTAGAACACCACTCTAAGCAGCTAACTAGGAACTGTTTCCATCAGCTAAGGAATATCTCTAAACTGAGAACTGTTGTTTCAAATAAGGACCTTGAATTGGTAATTCATGCATTTGTATCGTCTCGTTTGGACTACTGCAACAGCCTATTTACTTGTCTAAATAAAAAGGAATTGTCCCGTCTGCAGCACGTCCAAAATTCTGCAGCCAGGCTCCTGACTCACACGAACAGATGGGCACATATTACGCCAATTTTAAAGTCTCTTCACTGGCTTCCAGTCTCCGTTCGTTTTGCTTTTAAAATCATGGTGCTGACTTTTAGAGCCCTACATGGCCAGGCTCCTTCCTATATTAGAGACTTATTTTGTCCCTACACTTCCTCTCGGAAGTTGAGGTCTTCGGACCAAAATCTTCTAATGATCCCTCGTACTCATTATAAGTCCCGGGGTGACCGCTCCTTCCAGGCCTTTGCGCCGAGGCTATGGAATGACCTCCCGCCGTCCCTGCGTTCCCTCGACTCTATAGATGTTTTTAAGAGTAAACTTAAAACTCACCTGTTTTCTCAGGTTTTTAATAATTGACGTGCGAGGGCTGTGTTATGCTTATTATGTCTTTCAGATCTTAATGTATTTTGCTTTTATTTTAACGTATTTTATTTGTATTTTATTACTTGTTGTGTTTAATTTATTTGTATTGATGTAAAGCACCTTGTGATGTTCATTGTCTGTGAAAGGTGCTATAGAAATAAACTTTACTTACTTACTTACTTACATCGTATTCAAAAACATTTGCACGCATTTTCTGCGGCAGTAATCACTGAAATATTTACCTGTCAGCTCGAGATGATGGACTGGCAGACGAACCTGCGGCGTGCAGCGACGTCTCCTGCTAACAGGTTGTGGAACGCTAATTCACTCTTACAATAAACACGCTGCACGGTTTTTCTCTCGGTTCAGTGTAGTGGCCCCATACTTTTCACACTTTGTCTTTTTGGCTGGTGTTTCATCTTTATATTCCTCAGTACTTTCCTTTCCGTCGGCCATCCTGTCCTCATTTTCTCAACGTTAGCAGCTATCTACGCTATGCTGGGTTGGGTAACAGAAATCCCTATCCGGCCGGAACGTCGCTGTTAGACGGGGATTGTTTGAACTTTGTGTAACAAAAGGGAAAATCACCTGGGCGGACGTGCGGAATATTGATAATGAATTTCACGATTACTCGATGCAGATAATTTGCCTCGAGGGTTTTTAGTAATCGAATTACTCAAATTATTCGAGGAATCGTTTCAGCCCTAGTTCTGTTGGTGGTGAGCTATGTGTAAAGGGAAACCGTACACCCAAGGACACAAAGATAGGTGGTCTGGGATAAAGAGGGAACCGCTCCTCCACTTGAGCCTCTGCCAAGATCATTAGACTGTTCCTACACTACAGGGCCAAGATGGCGCCAGTGGGCCGGGCTTGCCGTCAGCTCCTACCTGTCTTGTTTTCTGTTGACCTGTTTGTCAGTTTTTCTGCTAAATGCCAACTCTCTGCTGGTTTGTGAGCGCTTTTACTTGTTAAACATTAGATCCTAAGTTGGGATCCAGGGAAATACTTTTCCTACCTTCCTGGAAGTGATACTGCTGAGCCGCCAGCAGTGGCCATTCCTCCCTCTACACAGGAAGCGGGAGAGGTGTCTGGAAAGTTTCCGGTGTTTTTTTTTCTTTTTTCTTTCCTGTCCAGCACAGTGGTGGCAGAATGATGGTCTGGCTTCTGTGTTGTACTGAACAAATTTGGTTTGCCAAGAGGAGCTTTATGGGTATATGGCTGCTCTTGATAATATGATTCTTTATTTATTTACTTTGAATTATGGAATTTTTGTAATCTTGCTGGACCTGACAGGAGGGGACAGAAAAAGATGGTAGACCGTGAAAAGAAGCCAAAAGGAAAGAAGAAAGAGAAGACAAAAACACAACAGATGTGTTGGATTGAAGCTTGTTGCTTCTAACAGCAGAAAACCAGCTGCTACACCTGTACAGAAACACAACAATTTCCTACAGCTTTTACAGGTAAACTAAGCAGACAATCATCAGGAGTTCCTAAAAAATAACCACAACATCAACAACAACATGTATCACAACAACCAAAGAACCAGAAACACACACACCTGAACCAAAGCATCTCTTAGTGTATAAACACACTGGACACCTCAGTGCTGAGTCAGCATGCAGAGGATGAGGAAGGAAGAGGATCAGAGATGAGGCCATGCCCCCACGGAGGCTAGAGGCAGACTAGGGCGGCCCAGAGACCCGGGTCATCACCAGCAATCCTAGAGCACCAACCCAAGCCCCCCCACCACGAACACCACCCCTCCACCCCACCCAGAGGGCAGCAGAGGAAGGCCCCAGCCAGAGCAGCTATGGGGCACAGGCCCCGGCAGGCCAAGATTGGCAGCCGCCGACCCTGCCAGGCACCGGCCATCCAGGGCGGCCAGAGCGAAGGGCCCCAAGAGTCCAGAGGCCCAGAACCCCTACCTAGCCTGCCCCAGAATAGACCTGGACACCCGGCCCAGGGCCAGTACCCACCAACCCAGGCCCCACCAGTGGCCATGCCCTACCACTACGAGGCGACCAACCCGAACTGCAGACCAGTGTCAGAGCCATGTTGATGAGGCCGGCTGCAGACGGGAAAACACTGTTTTTATGGCGCGAGGTTTTGGTCCTGATGGACCGCAGCCTCTTACCAGAGGGGAGCATCTCGAAGAGTTTGTGACCGTGGTGGGAGGGGTCAGCCACCATCTTTCCTGCATGTCTCAGGGACCTGGTGGTGATCAAGTCCTTGAGGGAAGGCAGGTTGCAGCCAATCATCTCTGCAGATCGAATGATACGCTGCAGTCTGCTCTTGTCCTTGGCAGCAGCGTACCAGATGGTGATGGAGGAGCTGAGGATGGACTCAGTGATGTTGGTGTAGAAGTGCATCATCATTGTCTTTGGCAGGTTGAACTTCAACTGCTGCAGGAAGTACATCCTCTGCTGGGCTTTCTTGGTGATGGAGCTGATGTTCACAGTGTTGACTGGGGAGTCACACAACGAGATGGGGGCGGGTGGAGCTGCGCTCTTCCTGAAGTCCACAACCAACTCCACTGTCTTTAGAGCATTGAGCTCCAGGTTGTTCTGACTGCACCAAGACACCAGATGGTCAATCTCCCACCTGTAGGTGGACTCATCCCCACCAGAGATGAGTCCAATGAGGGTGGTGTCATCTGCAAACTTCAGGAGCTGGACAGATTGATGACTGGGGGTGCAGCTGCTGGTGTACAGGGAGAAGAGAAGGGGGAAGGACGCAGCCTTGAGGGGAACCAATGCTGGTAGTCCGAGAGTCAGAGGCATGCACTCCCTGCTACACATGGTGCTTCCTGTCCGACGGGAAGTTTGTGATCCACCTGCAGGTGGAATCAGGCACGTTCAGCTGAGAGCTCGTCCTGCAGGAGAGCCAGGATGATGGTGTTGAAGGCAGAGCTGAAGTCCACAAACAGGATCCTCACATAGGTTCCTGAGGAGTCTAGGTGCTGTAAGATGTAGAAGAGGGCCATGTTCACGGCATCATCCACAGACCTGTTGGCTCTGTAGGCGAACTGCAGCGGGTCTAGGAGAGGGTCGATGATGGCTTTCAGATGGGACAGCACAAGGTGCTCAATGACTTCATTACCGCAGAGGTCAAGGCGACAGGTCTGTAGTCATTAAGTCCTGTGGTCTTTGGCTTTTTGGGGACGGGGATGATGGTGGAGGTTTTGAAGCAGGCTGGCACGTGGCATGTCTCCAGTGAGGTGTTGAAGATGCTAACCAGTATAGTGCTTCAGAGTGGAGGGAGAGATCGAGGCTGGTCTGACTGCTTTGTGGGTGTTCTCCCTCTTGAACAGTTTGTTAACATCTCTCTCCAGGATGGAGCGAGTCATCACTTGGTGGGGGAGTAGGGGGCCTCTAGGGTGGGCAGTCATGGGAGGACGCAGGCCCCTGCTGTGGAGGGGGAGGTGGAGATGGTGGGATGGAGGTGGTGGAAAGTGTCACGGAGGATGTCCCATCTGTCGTCAAACCAAAACTAAAAGTCATTTAGGTCATTGGCCCAAGTGCGAGTCGTTGGTGGAGTGGGAGGCTTTGGGTGTGTAGCTGGTAAGCCCCTCCACACAGAAGCAGAGTGGTTAGCTGAGAACTGTTTTTGGAGCTTCTCAGAGTACAGTCGTTTAGCGTCCCTCACCGTCTTGCTAAACCTGTACTTTGACTCTTTAAACCTGGCTTTGTCCCCACTCCTGAACGCTTCTTCCTTCTCCAACCGTAGCTGTCTGAGCTTAGCTGTGAACCAGGATTTGTCATTGACATAACGCACCGTGGTGCGTGATGTTACGCAGCAGTCCTCACAGAAGCTGATGTAAGACGTGACAGCCTCTGTGAACTTATTCAGACAGCTGGTAGCAGTCCTGAAAACATCCCAGTCAGTACAGTCCAGGCACAAAGATCCTCCCTGGCTTCACTGCTCCACTGCTTTGATGTCCTCACAACAGGTTTAGAAAGCTTTCCTTCCTGCCTGTATGAAGGAATCAGGTTGAGCATGATGTGGTCAGAGTAACCCAATGCAACGTGGGGGATGGTGTGATAGGCCCCACCGACTGTAGTGTAACAGTGATTCAGAACATTCCCAACTGTAATTTGGGAGGTCTTGGGTGAGGTTTCCTTTGTTAAAGTCACCGAGGGCTCAATATTTGGTCGGCGAGCGTGCCCTGTGCCTCCTGCACGTTGGCCTGCGGTGGAATGTAAACACCGCCCAGAGTGAATGAATCAAACTCACGGGGGGAGTAGAAAATAAGAAAAGAAATAAATAAAGAAAAAGAAACAAATAAGAAAAACAATGTGCACCAACACACCGAGGCAGCCATCTCTGACGCCATCTTGAGACTACATGAGGACTATCATCCTCTATTGTTTTAAGTAGCTGGACATAATTCAGCTTTAGGCTCTGTCCAACTGTAGGAACTTTTAGCAGTTCCTATAACCTTTTCAGGAACCAGGCCATTTTTTCGCTCATTCCGACATATAGGAACTAGGGACCAAAGCCCCCAGTTCCTATAACCATTTTAGCTCCTGCTCCGAGGCAGGGTCTGAACAGGGTTCTATAGGAACCCTCATGACGTAGGTGTTTCGTGACTGGCAGCTACGCCCCTTGCCAGATTTCCGCATTTTGTGTCCCCGCCACATTTAAAAAACACGATTGCACATACGGACAAAAACAACAACAGAGCAAGCGATAAATGGACCGACGAGGAGGTCGAAGCTCTTCTGACCGTCTACGCCACAGAGGATTTTCAGAGAGGTTTTGAAGGTTTGCAGCGAAATATAAAAATATTCCTGACGATCAGCTCTCAGTCAGAGAACGCGAGATAACGCGAAGCAGCGCACGTAGAAAACTCACACAAGACTACAAATAAATTAAGAACCACGACAACCGGATTGGGACGAACCGAAAAAACAGTAAATTGGACAGTTTGTACCACCGACATGTTTACTCCGTCAACGCCGCAGCAAATGACTCCTGCGTGCGGCAGGAAAAGCCAGTGTGATATGCAGCATATACACACATATAAATAGTTATTTTTGCTCTGCTGTATTCACTATAAAAAAATAAATGACTTTATAAAGAGTCTGAAGTATTCAGTTTGTGTCTGTTAGATGTGCTTTGGCCACATCTATAAAATATTAGCTAATAAAAATATTGAGTAGTTATTAACTTATCACATCTATAAAATATTAGCTAATAAAAATATTGAGTAGTTATTAACTTATCACAGCTATGAAATATTAAATAATCCATCTTTGGTCGCTACATTTTAAGTCTTATCCCTGGGTGTAAATTACATTAGTTTATCAACTTTATAATATGCTCCATATCACAGAACGAAGTTTATCATGTTTAACCAAGATCTGACACAAATTGCACACCTGTAAACATTTCACCACCCTTTTTATATTTTTACCTTCATATACGCTAAATCTGTGTGACTATGTCCTCATAATTCTAAACCATAACTCAGTCACAACCAACCCTTCACTGACGGATTACTCCTCCACCTTTCTACTGATGATTCCATAAAACACACAAAGCTTAAAGGTGATGAGATCTTTATTTTACACATAACACACACACCCCCCAAAAAAAAGAATAAAAAATGAAATGATGCATTTTCTATGGAACATTTTCTCTTTAAATGTGTACATCATGTATACATGTATGTTCTGTCTGTGGAACTTCCAGAACATGATGCTTATTATGAAGAGGTGTGTAGTGATTAGCTGGAAGGCAGGAGGTAAAGCATCCAGGCTGTTCTCCATCTCCTTCAGTATCTGCAGCAGGTGGTTGTGTCCATCCTCTCCAGTGCAGCTTCAAGCAGCCACAGATGTATTGAAACGTCTCCCTGGACAAACAGAAATTCTCTATCTACTGCTCATCGGTAAAATTGAGAACAACCTTTTCCCACTAGTTATCAGCTTTGCTCCGGACCAGCCGGACAGTGAGGAGTTCAATGAGCTGCAGCAACGTCTGAAACGCAGAACACGAGTTACAATAAACCCGCTGTCTGAAATATTTACTTATTGTAACACAGACAGTAGAAAACCATCTGAAATGTTTACTCATAAGACACGTATACAATCGGCGCATGTTTAATAAGTTAAACTTACACGTCGTCTCCTTTGTCTGCGGCGGATCTCCTGCCGCTGGATTCTTCATCTTCTGACTTTCAGGAGCCTTCCAGCCTCGACGTGAGACGCCTGGTTGTATCGTCCATCAGTAACATCTCCATCAAGCAGAGCATGAACACTACGATCTCTTCCTTCTCCATATTAGCTTACAGTGTTGTTTTGTTTTTAGTGGGTTTTGTTTTGTTGTTATGTGGCGCTAAAGTCACACGTCACTGTCGCAGACGTATGCATCACATCGGTCCCGCTTCCGCCCCCAACTCATGTGTGAATGCAACATGAAACAGTTCCCCTGGAGAAGGTAGTTCCTAGAACTAGGACAGTTATTAGAACTGCGTTCTTAGAACTTCTCTGTCGGAATGCGCCTTTTGTTAGTTCTGATAACCTGGGGGAAATGTTTATGCCTAAATATCTAATGTTTCCAGACTGTATTGTAGTATTAGGTGTGTTTTGTGGGTCTCAGTTAATGGACATAACAATAGTCTTAGACCAGTTAATAGAGTAGTCAGATATTGATGAGAATGTGTTAATAAGTGCGATTGTCTAGGGGAGAGATGTCAGTGATTTCTGCAGGAAAAGTAATACATCATCAGCATAAAGACTTATCCTATATTTTATATTGTTGGCATGGATTCCTTTAATCTCTTTATTTTGTTTTATGGCAGCAGCCAGGGGTTCAATAAAAATAGTAAAAGTGAAGGAGAAAGCGGGCAGCCCTGTCTGGTTCCTCTCTGCAAACAGAAGCTTGGAGAAGTTTGATCATTGGTCTTCACCATAGACTGTATATAAACGATGGAAGGAGGTTCCAGAATAGCAAAAGTGAAGCTCGTTGGGTGGTTGTAGAATGAATTTTTCTTGGAGATATGAAAATGACTGTAAACCACTGTCACAGAACAGCTGGTCAATAACTCTTAGGCCTCTGCCTGCCCATCTACTAATACTACTACAGTCATTTAGCAGACGCTTTCCTCCAAAGCGACTTACATCTGAGAGGAAGAACAACACCAGCAGAAACCAACCAGGAGGGACGTGATCATTAAGTGGCAGTCCGACTGCTAGGAGTCCAGGTGGACCCAGGTGCTGTCATGTAGTGCTAGAGTCTAGCTACTGATGTGGCGCCACCTTGTGGTCGGAGCACTAGGCGTCTTTCACTGGCAGAGCGTAACTGTGGAGAGGGAGTGTAGCTCTGGATTAAGGAGTGGAGGTAGACCGGAGCCGTTTGGGTTATTGTTTTGTAAGCCAGAAGCAGAGCTTTGAATCTGATGCGCTGCAACTGGAAGCCAGTGGAGAGCGATTAGCAGCAGAGTGACATGAGCTCTTTTGGGCTGGTTGAAGACCAGACGTGCTGCTGCGTTCTGGATCATCTGCAGAGGTTTAACTGAGCATGCAGGCAGGCCAGCCAGTGAGGAGTTGCAGTAGTCAATGCGTGAAATGATCAGAGCCTGGACCAGGAGCTGGGCCGTGTGTTCAGTCAGGTAGGGTCTGATCCTACTGATGTTGTAGAGAGCAAATTGGCAAGACCGAGCAACCGAGGCAACATGGTCCTTAAAGGTCAGCTGGTTGTCTACCATGACACCAAGATTCCTGGTAGAAGACGTAGGCAAGAGCGTGATGGAGTCAAGCTGCACGCTTATCTGTGGCGGTAAAGAAGGATTGGCTGGAAAGACAATAAGCTTGGTCTTGTACAGATTTAGCTGAAGGTGGCGATCCTTCATCCATGCGGAGATATCAGCAACATGCTGATATTCACATTGAGACGTTGTGTCATCAGGTGGGAAAGAAAGGAAAAGCTGAGTGTCATCTGCATAGCAGTGGTAGGAGAAACCATGAGAGCTAATGATGCACCGAGTGAGGAGGTGTATAGTGAAAAGAGAAGAGGGCCAAGCACCTAGCCCTGAGGCACCCCTGTTGTCAGCCCATGTGATCTGGACACGCCCCCTCGCCAAGATACTTTGATGGATCTTCCTGTGAGGTAGGACATAAACCACGAGAGGACAGATCCTGAGATGCCAAGCTCCGAGAGTGTGGAGAACAGTATATGATGGTTGACCGTGTCAAAGGCAGCAGACAGGTCCAGCAGTATAAGGACTGAGGATTGACCAGCGAATCTGGCAACCCGTAGGGAATCAGTAACTGACAGGAGAGCAGTTTTAGTAGAGCGGCCTTGCCTATAGCCAGACTGATATGGATCTAGCAGGTTGTTGTCTTGGAGGAACTGTGAGACCTGACTGAAGACGGCACGCTCTAGTAGTTTAGACATGAATGGAAGCAGTGAGACCGGCCGGTAGTTTCCAAACTAGAGGACAGAGTTTATCCAGAGAGGAGCAGAGTGTTTCTGTAGCCTCATTAACAGACAGTAAGGAGAAGTCTGAGTGGGAAGGGAGGGTAGAGTAAACCTCATCAGACAGCTGTGTAGGTCTGAGGGATCTCAAGTTTCTGCGGAAGGACGCCATTTTTGGAGCCGCTTGAGTGACATGAGGAATGGACCATGTCTGACGGGGATGATGTGAAGCACATTGTGTGTTGATTTGGTTGTGCGGAGGTTAAAGCTCATGCCTTTGTTCAGAGGACTCTCAGGTCTTTACTCTTTGTGGTCTTAACCCAATGTGGGCTGACACAATGCCTCACTCCTCCCTGAGGCTTCAGCGCACCATGAGTGGTAAAGTTTCTGGAGCTGACACAGCTGATCTCACTTCGCCTGATTGCAACCAGCTGAAACTGCCTCTATCTGCTTCGCCCTTGTAGAAGAAAGTTCCCCATTATTCATTTACCTACTTTATTATTTTTTTATTAAACATACATTAGGACGACAGTTCACGCCTCTACGTCGTCCATTAATTTATAATAATGGAAACCTCAAAGGGCATTATCCCGCTTATACCATGGTCACTTAAGAAAGAAAAAAATATTAAATCTACTGATAATTAGTTAATGTTGTTTTTATCATTAAAATCGTAAGTTATTCAAAAGAAGAAGAAGAAGAAGAAGAAATACTTTATTAATCCCTTTGGAAAGTCCTCAGGGAAATTTGTGTTTCCAGTACAACCCGTCCAAGAAGTTCAGTGGATTATTTTGTTGTGACGCGTTGCCAAGGCGACCTGCTCTGACACCGAACCTGCAGCTTGGTCGGTCAGCTGTTGTATTAGACCTGATCAGTGGAGGGAAGGGAGATGATTGGTTAAATTTGTGTTACGAGACACACACATTTCAGAGGGCGGGTGCAGCTCTTAACATTTTTGGACTCTGACCGCTGCTGGTTTAACATTTGTGGACTCTGACCGCTGCTGGTTTAACATCTGTGGACTCTGACCGCTGCTGGTTTAACGTCTGTGGACTCTGACCGCTGCTGGTTTAACGTCTGTGGACTCTGACCGCTGCTGGTTTAACGTCTGTGGACTCTGACCGCTGCTGGTTTAACGTCTGTGGACTGCTGGTTGGGACGTTGCAGGACGATAAAATGTTTCTCCATTCTCGTCTCCTGGACTGATGGAGTCCAATAAGCCTGAACCTGCTTTCACAGCGATGCATCACAGACATGATCTAGCGTCTCTGCTGCCCAGGGTCTGAGTTTCTGTTGCCACGGTAACCAACTACCTTTTAGTCAGCGCAATAATTTACAGCAATAAGTCTATTTGCCGGAACAGGTTGTTTATGAGGAAGGTCCAAGGGAGGTAGCCAGTCTTATCTAGTCTGGATGACCCCTGTTAATAACACAGAGGTAGAAAACTACCCACTCGCCTCCTGCGTCCACGTGCGGGTCGGATGTGATGTTCTCCATTTACAGTTAATGAACTTTGTTGAACTTCACTTATCCATCATTTTTTAATTCATTTTTCTACAACACCCTGAGCAGTAAACAGTGGGAGTGTTGCGACCTCACCTGTAGTTAGGCTGTCTGACACAAGCAATGCAAACAAGCCGAAACCAAGACAGAAACTCACAGCTCACTCATAAAGCAGTAACTCATGAAGCAGTAACTCATGAAGCAGTAACTCATAAAGCAGTAACTCATGAAGCAGTAACTCATAAAGCAGTAACTCATAAAGCAGTAACTCATAAAGCAATAACTCATAAAGCAATAACTCATAAAGCAGTAACTCATAAAGCAGTAACTCATGAAGCAGTAACTCATAAAGCAATAACTCATAAAGCAGTAACTCATAAAGCAGTAACTCATGAAGCAGTAACTCATGAAGCAGTAACTCATGAAGCAGTAACTCATAAAGCAGTAACTCATGAAGCAGTAACTCATGAAGCAGTAACTCATAAAGCAGTAACTCATGAAGCAGTAACTCATAAAGCAGTAACTCATAAAGCAGTAACTCATAAAGCAATAACTCATAAAGCAGTAACTCATAAAGCAGTAACTCATGAAGCAGTAACTCATGAAGCAGTAACTCATGAAGCAGTAACTCATAAAGCAGTAACTCATGAAGCAGTAACTCATAAAGCAGTAACTCATGAAGCAGTAACTCATAAAGCAGTAACTCATGAAGCAGTAACTCATGAAGCAGTAACTCATGAAGCAGTAACTCATAAAGCAGTAACTCATGAAGCAGTAACTCATAAAGCAGTAACTCATAAAGCAGTAACTCATAAAGCAATAACTCATAAAGCAGTAACTCATAAAGCAGTAACTCATAAAGCAGTAACTCATGAAGCAGTAACTCATAAAGCAGTAACTCATAAAGCAGTAACTCATAAAGCAGTAACTCATGAAGCAATAACTCATAAAGCAGTAACTCATAAAGCAGTAACTCATGAAGCAATAACTCATAAAGCAGTAACTCATAAAGCAGTAACTCATAAAGCAATAACTCATAAAGCAATAACTCATAAAGCAGTAACTCATGAAGCAGTAACTCATAAAGCAGTAACTCATAAAGCAGTAACTCATAAAGCAGTAACTCATGAAGCAGTAACTCATAAAGCAGTAACTCATGAAGCAGTAACTCATAAAGCAGTAACTCATGAAGCAATAACTCATGAAGCAGTAACTCATAAAGCAGTAACTCATAAAGCAGTAACTCATGAAGCAGTAACTCATAAAGCAGTAACTCATGAAGCAATAACTCATGAAGCAGTAACTCATGAAGCAGTAACTCATAAAGCAATAACTCATAAAGCAGTAACTCATGAAGCAGTAACTCATGAAGCAGTAACTCATAAAGCAGTAACTCATAAAGCAGTAACTCATAAAGCAGTAACTCATAAAGCAATAACTCATGAAGCAGTAACTCATAAAGCAGTAACTCATAAAGCAGTAACTCATAAAGCAGTAACTCATGAAGCAGTAACTCATGAAGCAGTAACTCATGAAGCAGTAACTCATGAAGCAGTAACTCATAAAGCAGTAACTCATAAAGCAATAACTCATGAAGCAGTAACTCATAAAGCAGCAACTCATGAAGCAGTAACTCATGAAGCAGTAACTCATAAAGCAGTAACTCATGAAGCAGTAACTCATGAAGCAGTAACTCATAAAGCAGTAACTCATGAAGCAGTAACTCATAAAGCAGTAACTCATAAAGCAATAACTCATGAAGCAGTAACTCATGAAGCAAAAACTCATAAAGCAGTAACTCATAAAGCAATAACTCATAAAGCAGTAACTCATGAAGCAATAACTCATAAAGCAGTAACTCATAAAGCAATAACTCATAAAGCAGTAACTCATAAAGCAGTAACTCATAAACCAATAACTCATGAAGCAGTAACTCATGAAGCAGTAACTCATAAAGCAGTAACTCATAAAGCAATAACTCATAAAGCAATAACTCATAAAGCAGTAACTCATGAAGCAGTAACTCATAAAGCAGTAACTCATAAAGCAATAACTCATAAAGCAGTAACTCATGAAGCAGTAACTCATGAAGCAGTAACTCATGAAGCAGTAACTCATGAAGCAGTAACTCATGAAGCAGTAACTCATGAAGCAGTAACTCATGAAGCAATAACTCATGAAGCAATAACTCATGAAGCAGTAACTCATAAAGCAGTAACTCATGAAGCAGTAACTCATAAAGCAGTAACTCATGAAGCAGTAACTCATAAAGCAGTAACTCATAAAGCAATAACTCATAAAGCAATAACTCATAAAGCAGTAACTCATGAAGCAGTAACTCATAAAGCAGTAACTCATAAAGCAATAACTCATAAAGCTGTAACTCATAAAGCAGTAACTCATGAAGCAGTAACTCATAAAGCAGTAACTCATAAAGCAGTAACTCATGAAGCAGTAACTCATAAAGCAGTAACTCATAAAGCAGTAACTCATGAAGCAGTAACTCATAAAGCAGTAACTCATAAAGCAATAACTCATGAAGCAGTAACTCATAAAGCAGTAACTCATAAAGCAATAACTCATGAAGCAGTAACTCATAAAGCAGTAACTCATAAAGCAATAACTCATAAAGCAGTAACTCATGAAGCAGTAACTCATAAAGCAGTAACTCATAAAGCAGTAACTCATAAAGCAATAACTCATGAAGCAATAACTCATAAAGCAATAACTCATAAAGCAATAACTCATAAAGCAGTAACTCATAAAGCAATAACTCATGAAGCAGTAACTCATGAAGCAGTAACTCATAAAGCAGTAACTCATAAAGCAGTAACTCATAAAGCAATAACTCATAAAGCAGTAACTCATAAAGCAGTAACTCATGAAGCAGTAACTCATAAAGCAATAACTCATAAAGCAATAACTCATAAAGCAGTAACTCATGAAGCAGTAACTCATGAAGCAGTAACTCATGAAGCAGTAACTCATAAAGCAGTAACTCATGAAGCAGTAACTCATAAAGCAATAACTCATAAAGCAGTAACTCATAAAGCAATAACTCATAAAGCAATAACTCATAAAGCAGTAACTCATAAAGCAGTAACTCATGAAGCAATAACTCATAAAGCAGTAACTCATAAAGCAGTAACTCATAAAGCAGTAACTCATGAAGCAATAACTCATGAAGCAATAACTTATAAAGCAGTAATTTATAAAGCAGTAACTCATAAAGCAGTAACTCATAAAGCAATAACTCATAAAGCAATAACTCATGAAGCAATAACTCATAAAGCAGTAACTCATGAAGCAGTAACTCATAAAGCAGTAACTCATGAAGCAGTAACTCATGAAGCAGTAACTCATAAAGCAATAACTCATGAAGCAATAACTCATGAAGCAGTAACTCATGAAGCAGTAACTCATGAAGCAATAACTCATGAAGCAATAACTTATAAAGCAGTAACTCATAAAGCAGTAACTCATAAAGCAGTAACTCATAAAGCAGTAACTCATAAAGCAGTAACTCATAAAGCAGTAACTCATGAAGCAGTAACTCATGAAGCAGTAACTCATAAAGCAGTAACTCATGAAGCAGTAACTCATGAAGCAGTAACTCATAAAGCAGTAACTCATAAAGCAGTAACTCATGAAGCAGTAACTTATAAAGCAGTAACTTATAAAGCAGTAACTCATAAAGCAGTAACTCATAAAGCAGTAACTCATAAAGCAGTAACTCATAAAGCAATAACTCATAAAGCAGTAACTCATAAAGCAGTAACTCATGAAGCAGTAACTCATGAAGCAGTAACTCATGAAGCAATAACTTATAAAGCAGTAACTCATAAAGCAGTAACTCATGAAGCAATAACTCAGGAAGCAGTAACTCATAAAGCAGTAACTCATAAAGCAATAACTCATAAAGCAATAACTCATAAAGCAGTAACTCATAAAGCAGTAACTCATAAAGCAATAACTCATGAAGCAATAACTCAGGAAGCAATAACTCATGAAGCAGTAACTCATAAAGCAATAACTCATGAAGCAGTAACTCATAAAGCAGTAACTCATAAAGCAGTAACTCATAAAGCAGTAACTCATAAAGCAGTAACTCATGAAGCAATAACTCAGGAAGCAATAACTCATGAAGCAGTAACTCATAAAGCAATAACTCATGAAGCAGTAACTCATGAAGCAGTAACTCATAAAGCAATAACTCATAAAGCAGTAACTCATAAAGCAGTAACTCATAAAGCAATAACTCATAAAGCAATAACTCATAAAGCAGTAACTCATAAAGCAGTAACTCATAAAGCAGTAACTCATAAAGCAATAACTCATGAAGCAGTAACTCATGAAGCAGTAACTCATAAAGCAATAACTCATAAAGCAATAACTCATAAAGCAATAACTCATAAAGCAGTAACTCATAAAGCAGTAACTCATAAAGCAGTAACTCATAAAGCAATAACTCATGAAGCAGTAACTCATAAAGCAGTAACTCATAAAGCAGTAACTCATAAAGCAGTAACTCATAAAGCAATAACTCATGAAGCAGTAACTCATAAAGCAATAACTCATGAAGCAGTAACTCATAAAGCAATAACTCATAAAGCAGTAACTCATAAAGCAATAACTCATGAAGCAGTAACTCATAAAGCAGTAACTCATAAAGCAATAACTCATAAAGCAGTAACTCATAAAGCAGTAACTCATAAAGCAATAACTCATAAAGCAGTAACTCATAAAGCAATAACTCATAAAGCAGTAACTCATAAAGCAGTAACTCATAAAGCAATAACTCATAAAGCAGTAACTCATAAAGCAATAACTCATAAAGCAGTAACTCATAAAGCAATAACTCATAAAGCAGTAACTCATAAAGCAATAACTCATAAAGCAGTAACTCATAAAGCAGTAACTCATAAAGCAATAACTCATAAAGCAGTAACTCATTAAGCAGTAACTCATAAAGCAGTAACTCATAAAGCAATAACTCATGAAGCAGTAACTCATAAAGCAATAACTCATAAAGCAATAACTCATAAAGCAGTAACTCATAAAGCAATAACTCATAAAGCAGTAACTCATAAAGCAATAACTCATAAAGCAGTAACTCATGAAGCAGTAACTCGTCTGACTGAGCCAGCCACCACTAAAATCTGTGCTTGTCCTACTGAAGTTGAACAAATTCTCTTTAGTATGAGATTTTTGTCAGGTGACCTACATCAGGTGATCTGTCAGGCGACCTGATAGGTGACATAACACGTATGTTTCTCCTGCAGCACACGCTGACGGGTCATAGCGGGAAGGTTCTGTCCGCCCGCTTCTTGCTGGACAACGCTCGGATCGTGTCGGGAAGCTATGACCGGACGCTGAAACTCTGGGACCTGCGCAGCAAAGTCTGTACGTGATTGGCTGTCGGGGTGTCAGGTGAGGATTCGGGTGTGGCTGGTGACTGACTTTGATCTTCACCTGTGCAGGTATGAAGACGGTGTTCGCCGGATCCAGCTGTAACGACATTGTGTGCACGGAGCAGTGTGTCATGAGTGGACACTTTGATAAGAAGGTCCGGTTCTGGGACATCAGGTGGGTTCCGGGACATGGTGAGGGATCTGGGACATGGTGAGGGATTTGGGACATGGGGATCTGGGACATCGGGTTGGATCTGGGACATGGTGAGGGATCTGGGACATGGTGAGGGATCTGGGACATGGTGAGGGATCCGGGACATGGTGAGGGATCCGGGACATGGGGTAATGTCTAATTGTGGATGACTGGCTATTGATCCCGGTAGAGCGGAGAGCATCGTCCGGGAGCTGGAGCTGATGGGCAGAGTCACGTCTCTGGACCTGAACCATGACCGGACCGAGCTGCTCACCTGCTCCAGAGACGACCTGCTGAAGATAATCGACCTGCGAACTAACTCCGTCAGACAGACCTTCAGGTGAGTTCAGGTAGGCGAAGCTAAAACTGGTTCTGCATGCAGGTCCAGTTCTACATGCCGTGGATGCAGAAAGCATCTGCCTGGGTCTCGGTGATCAGAATAAGGACAAGTTACAGCTTCAAAACTTCTATACAGCTTCTCAGTTTACAGTTAAATAGAAGATTCTGTCCATCCAGAACATCACAGAACCCAAAAGAACTGATTCGAAAAGAACCAGAACCAAATGAAGTCAGACCCAGTAGAGCTGAACCCAAAAGAAACTGGACCACCATCTCTATCTCTCTTTTTCAGCACTCAGGGCTTCAAATGTGGAGCTGATTGGACCAGAGTCACCTTCAGGTGAGTATGGACTTGGTCCAATAAAATCCTGGTTCTGGTTCTCGCACCTGGAGTTCACCTGCTGTGTGTTGTTATCAGTCCTGATGGCAGCTATGTAGCTGGAGGATCAGCTGATGGAGCACTCTACATCTGGAACGTGCTGACAGGAAAAGTGGACCGGACTCTGGACAAAAACCACAAGTAAGTAAAGACCAGGGGCCTCATTTCTAAAGCCGGCATAGGAACAAAAACCTGCATACGCCAAATAAAGTCACCTTTTAGGATTTACAAAAAACCAAACCTGACGGGAAAATGTGCCTTCCTCCACGGCAACTCTGACCAGGCGTACATACAAAATCTAGAAAAACAGGAAGCGGCGACACCAACGGTCCAGAATAAAAACAAGAAATGATGTGAAATGTGAGACGTTTGTACACAATCCACTATCACCTTCCACACCACATGTTAGATATTAAAGCTGTTTGCAGACATGAATAAAGACACGTTCCATATTTATCCTCCTAAGAGCCACGCTCGGGAAAACCAGGATTTCCAGGAAAAAGGGAGATGATGTTAATAAGAAGCTCAACCACTAAAACATGTTCTGTCATTGTGGAACAAAACTTCATGTTATAAAACCCATCCAGATAAATAAGGAGCCAGTCTGCTGCCAGCATGTAGCAGTCAGTAAAAGAACAGGCGGAAAGTAGCTTCAGTCCTTCATCCTAGACCCAGCAGAGCGGGACCAGACTGGAGGCTGGAGGTCTAGAAGTGATGCAACGCTTAGGAAACACGTAGAGGAGGATTTATTTATTTATTCTTACACAAAGCTTTTTATTGTTGTCCTCATTTCTGTCCGAATGGTGAATGGTCAGTACTTCTAGAACACTTTTATCCAAAGCCCTTTACATGTACATCACATTCACACACTGAAGCTGCCGTGCAAGGCGCTCAACCACGACCCATCAGGAGCAACTAGGGGTTCGGTGTTTTGCTCAGGGACACCTCCATGCTGGGATCGAACCGGCAACCCTTGGGCTGCAGGAGAATCACTCTACCCACTGAGCCATGCCGCCCCTGTCCACATGGTCTTTATCTCCTGCAACTCCTTGTCCACCTGGTTAATACCTGGTGTGACGTCGCGCCATCACTTCCATGTCCAACGCACAGCGGCAAATACAAGCGCAATGGCTGTAGCCAAGGAACCGGTCACATTTTTCACAGCGACATTGTATTTTGCCGACTTCCCAATGTCAGTGAAAAGAGTGTGAACTCCTACAACTCAAGCCGAGTTGTGAATGTTGGTGTGCTGGCAGGTGGAAGTCTGGAAGGGAAAGTAGAGGCTTTGATGGAAAAAGAATTTAGAGGTTGAGGTGAGTAAGTAGCTAACATCAGGGTGTCAGACACCAAGCTAACTTTTTTTTTCTGTGTAACATTAACTATTTTTTTACTTAGCAATGTTAGAATAAATACCTGGTATGATGGAAATGTCTTACAAGCCTAGTACAGGTTTGACAGCTAAGGACGTTACCTAGCTTGTTAGCACCACCTAGCACAACTCAGAGCGTTGTCTTTTAGCAGAGTCGGAGCGGTTATGAAGGTTAGCAAAGTTGTTTTCACTCAGGTGCATGTTGAGGGACAGGAAGTGAAGGCAAATACTTGTGTTTGTGCTATCGGGAAGGCCGAGTGCCATCACGTAGCAGCTCTCCCCATCTGGGCTGAGAACAACTGTACCTACTCGGATGTTAAGTGTTTGTGGAAGACGCTGCGACTCACAAAACGGAGGAAATCACAGCCAAGAAAGTGTCTGAGATTGCAGCTTCCGCATCCCAAGGTTAGTATATAAAGAATAAGTCACGATTTGTGTCTTGTTGTCATGGCCATGACCCTACGTTTTCTTTCTGTGCTACAATCTGAACTTGGCTTGCAGAGAGTTGTAAATGAACGGTGCTGCTGGCAGGAGAAATGTGAGGTGGATTTCTCCCTTGGATCCATATCAGTTCACCATCATCTTTATTTCAGCGGGAATTAAACCACCTGTCAGCCAGGAGAACAGAGAATGGGCATGGTCGTCTTTGGCTCAGCTTGACCGTTTTCCAGGTCTGGGTTGGATTCTGGCTCCAGAACCGCCTCAGGTTGGATCTTCGTGTTTTCTTAATGTTTCATATCCTGCTTCATCAGAAACGTCACACAAACTTTAAATCAGTTACAAATGAGCAAAAGCTGAAGATATCCATCCACCCATCCATCCACCCTTCCATCCATCCATCCATCCATCCTTCCTTCCATCCATCCATCCATCCATCCATCTTTCAATCCATCCATCCATCCATCCATCCATCCACCCATCCATCCACCCTTCCATCCATCCATCCATCCATCCTTCCTTCCATCCATCCATCCATCCATCCATCTTTCAATCCATCCATCCATCCATCCATCCATCCATCCACCCATCCATCCACCCTTCCATCCATCCATCCATCCATCCTTCCTTCCATCCATCCATCCATCCATCCATCTTTCAATCCATCCATCCATCCATCCATCCACCCATCCATCCACCCTTCCATCCACCCATCCATCCTTCCATCCATCCATCCATCCTTTCATCCACCCATCCATCCATCTTTTCATCCATCCATCCACCTTTCCATCCTTCCATCCATCCATCCATCCACCTTTCCATCCTTCCATCCATCCATCCATCCATCCATCCATCTTTTCATCCATCCATCCATCCTTCCATCCATCCACCCATCTATCCATCTTTTCATCCATCTTTTCATCCATGTCTCATGGGTGTGAGCATCCAGGAAAACGGAGTATTCCTCTCTGACAGATGGGAGGTAAAATGTCGGCATGCAGCCAGAAAGAAGACCACAATTCAGGCAGCAGAGACAAAACACTTTTCTGGAACTGGATGAAGTTGGTGGCTTAATGGAAACTGAAACAGACCCACAACCACTGGCATCAGCTGCTGCCCCAAGACTGTGGAACCCCAGCAGACCACCTGAGAAGTCCATGTCTTTAGAAGTCTTTAAGCCAAACTTGAAAACCTTCCTTTTTAAAAAAGCCTGTAAGCACTTTGAGATTACTGCAATATAAAGTGCTATACAAATAAAATGTCTTGTTATTACCTGACAGGAGCTGGTGGTGTGGACTCTGGACCATCCATAAAGATCCAGCTGGTCCAACGGTTCTAGAAAGCTTTTGAGGATCGTCTCCTGCCCCGCGGTTATCAGATGTTACATGAAGACGACCCGTTCTACAGAAGGGTTTTCATTGTGAAAATTGGACTTGTTTGTAAGATGAATCCACATGTGTACATTTGTACCCGTTAAACTGCTGTTTAATGTGTTTATTAAAAATCGAGCAGTGATAAGAAGCAAGCAGAAGGTGTGAAGACTGGTTTCTGTCACATGAAGGTCCTGCTGCTTCTCCCAGTTATTCATTCAGTTGATGGTGGATGAAACACTTTTGATAATGTTGTAACAAACAAACAGACCTTAAAGAGAATCTCACATTTATTCAGAAACATTTCAGTTTGGGAAAACAAAGGTATGTTGATGCATTTAGACAAATAGCCGACCGGAAGCTTTTTGGATGGCCAAACGTGGCAGACCATGACAGGAAATTCATGCTATTTCGTGGAGAATGGGTGTTTGTAAATTTGTAAGACAAGGACCAGCATGCTTTTTATCCCGGTAGAAAACGGGAAATGTCTTCGCTCCACATGAACATTAACTCTGTTAACGTCAGTGAAACATCGGCGGGAAAAACGCCGCAAACAGTGAAGCTCTTGTCAGCCGTTACCTGCATCAGCTGCTCTTCCTGGGGTCAGTTTACAGTAGAAAATTATACAGTTTACATTCCTAACACATTACAAATTAAATATTAAAATAACATTTTCATCATCTTACATTTTCGACTAATATTAATTCCCACACATATTTATACATTAATCTACAATGTAGGCATACTTATATACTATCATAGAAAAATCCACTCACACATCATTCAGTTTAAATCGGATTATTTTTAGAGCATATTTTCAGCTTTAAAACAGTGTTTCATACGTTGCGGTAGTTCCACTAAACGCTGTACGTTGGCTTAAACTGCGGTTACGTTTCGGCAGAGTGAAACACAGCCTTGTTCAGTAAGTGTGTTTTCACTAGAACATAGATGGTGTTTTTCTCATAATATTTAAAAAATGAATCCGTGCGTACAACCATCTGTCCTTCACCAGGAGAGCCGATTTTGTCTGTCCTAAAAGCACATTTCAGAGCGACGCTTTGCTTCGTAGCAGCTGCAATGTTCTGATATTGTTTCATGTATTTACCCAACCTCAGAACGATAATCCAGACGAGACGAAACCAAAGACGTCCGCGATTGTTTGCTTCCATATTCTGAGTATCGTCTGATAAGCTGCCTGTTTTAGAGGCCGCTCTTTCAATGTGGTTATCCCAGGATAGTAACATTCGCTCCTCCTCCTCCTCTTCCTCCTCCTTCTCCTCCTCCTCCAGATATATCTTTTATGTGGAGTTGAAGTTTATCTCTTAAAGAATGATTTGTACCAATAACTACGCTTGTAGTTTTAGAAACATTTAAAATGAGTGTTACTGTCCACCCAGTTCACCACATGTTCAGTTTTTGTTTTTCTGTCATTCGTTGACTTTGTTTACTGTTGTGTCATCAGCAAACACTGAAACGCGTCTGTTCTTAACACTGATGGTAAATCATTGGTAAATATTGTGAACAGAAGACGGCCGAGACGACTGCCCTGCAGCCTCCATGTTTACATGTAGCAGCCGTTATAATAAACCAGCTGTTTATCACACAAAGAAATAATAATTAACACACACACACACACCACAGGACTCCAGCTTTTCCAACAAAATCTTATGATCAGTTTTTATCAAATTCAGCTGAAAAGTCAAGTAATAAAACTCCAGAAGCCGTCATCCGTCGTCTGGGTTAAAGCAGTCGCTGTGGAATATTTTTCTCTAGAAACAGGCTGATAATATGTTAATAAGTTATCTTTAAAATAGGAAATAATCATTTGTTCCATTATTTACTCAGAATTGGGAGAAAATTATTCAGTCGACAGTTTGTTTTCTTGAATTTCATTTTGTTATTTTTTGATAGAGGAATTACTTTGGATGTTTTCCAAACCAAAATAAATTTATTTTCATTAAAAGACTGAAAGATGAGGTGGGTTCCACTCGGAGCGAAAACGGAGGCTCCAGGTTTTATCAGTCGTCCAGTCCAGGAGGTTTTTCCTTGTATGTCGACAGTAATAGTTCCACAAGCGATAAATTTATATTTTTGAAAGTAAAATTGCATTTTTTATTACTCATTTCATTTATTAATCTAAAAGATATATTTTCCTTAGTTAACTTTAAGGTGTTTCTGAAGGAATCAGTTTTATTTAAAAAAATAAATGTTTAAATGATTATATCATAAGATTTAGTTATAAATCCACAGTTTGTCTCCAGGTAGGAGGATATAGAAGTAAAGCCTTTCAGGAGAGGATTTAGAGTTTTCCATAACTGTTTACTGTCATTACTAGTTTGCATTTTCTCATCATATTTTTTCTTCTTTCTTCTGTTTAGTGAAGCCAGTGTGACGGAAGTCAGGATTTAACTGCAGTCAGCTCCATCTCTTTTTAGCATTTGTTGTTTTAAATCACCATCTAACCGTGTTTACCTGCGTACAGTAAACGTCTTTACAGGTGCACGTTTTTCGTTTAACAACTTTTCAAATATCCGAAAAGCTTCTTCTGGGTCTTTCTCTACAGGAACGTTAGACCAGTTGGCTTTTTTGTCTCCTCTATTTATTTATCCAGATTAAAGTTTTTGAATGTTCTTTTTCTTATCAATTTTGGACCAGTTCTTGGAATTTTTGTTTTCCTTACTGTAGTTATTAAATGATGGTCATTGAAGCCTACGGGAGTAAGTAATCGCTTTGTCTGACGAAGGCCACTGGCGAAGGTTATACCTCCACCTGTCGGAGCCTTCAGCGTGGTGCAGCCTTTGTAAGGACTGTAGGTGACCATAGTGTCCATACTTTCTGTGTTGAGACAGCCAGTCCAGTACAGTCTAGTACAGGGATGCCCAAGTCCGGTCCTCGAGATCTACCATCCTGCAACTTTTAGATGCAACCCTTCTCCAACACACCTGAATCAAATGACTGGCTCGTTACCAGGCCTCTGCAGCACTGAATGACATGCAGATGACATTTGATTCAAGTGTGTTGGAGAAGGGTTGCATCTAAAAGTTGCAGGATGGTAGATCTCGAGGACCAGACTTGGGCACCCTTGGTCTAGTACAAGCCGACAAGGTTTGTTTTCCATCATACCAACATACAAAATGTCGTACAGCACTGGAAATGGTGGCGAAGATGTTGGTGACTGCGGCACAGCAGCAGTTAAACCTTGTAGAGAGGTCTACGTCACCACAATTCAGTCTGAAAATGTTTGTTTCTCCAATTCTTTCTTCAGTTTGTCATTTTCTTTTCTGTACTTCTGTACTTTCTGTGCTTGAAGTACCAGGGGTCTTTTGAGCAGTGTCAGGGTTCAGCTGTTCCTTCGTCCTCTACAGTCACAGGGAGCATTTTCTTTTTGTATTTGGTTGGATGGCTGGTGTGGTCAGGGAAGGCCTTTCCCTCATGCCAGGCAAACGTGTCGGCCTGGCTGCTTTGCCATGTGGAAAATGCCATCCATCCAAATCTTTACACCTGGAATAAAAATAAAAAAGAACTAAGAGGCGATCAAAAAATAGAAGTCGTAAAATAATAGGTAACATTATCTAGGCTAACGTTTAGCCCAAATAATAGCTAAAAATGCTAGCTAGCTGATGATAGCTGCTGGTGCTAGCCTACACTTAAATGTATTTTTCATGATTACAGATCAAACTTACGGTATCAGTTTAATTCATCTCTTCTCGTTTTCATCCAGAGGAAAGCTGTAGTAACATAGCGTTTTATTGACATCATTTCTCTTATTACAACAAGGGACAGAGCACTGTACCATTATACCGCCATTTTGTTTGGACACGGAAGTGACTTTTTCGGCTTTGATGTAGACACCACCCATCCCCATAGCGGTGATGGTGTCCCTCTGCCCCACCCACCCAGCTGGAGCCCCGCCCACCCAGCTGGAGCCCCGCCCACCCTGGTGCACCTAGGAACTAAAAGAAACATTATTTACCACTAAATAAACGGCTACCAGTCTCAGATGTTTCTGTACATGTTCATTTTATAAATTAAAACAAATTCCCGGCATCATTACTGTCATTTAGCAGATACTTTTCTCCACTCTGGGAATCGAACTTCGATCTCCCGCATCGCAGACAGATGTTCTACCGACTGAGATATCCATCCGTACGTTCTGACTCCTCTGGTGTTTCTTCCTTCTGACGCCGTGATGACAGCGTCTCCACCTGCTGCCACTATTCTGTCTTTCTGACACCAGTAACGTCCACGCCGTGTCCACCAGTTACACATTTTTACCTTTTCCAACGTGCTCCATCAGGATCTCTGTCTCACACCCCGAAAAATTCCTCTTCTTCCCTCTTTTTCCCTCCCGAGCCATCATGGAAATGATGTGATGAATATGTATTACAGGCGTCCACCTGACCTTTTATAGCCACCATGTGGGCGGGGCAAGGCGTCCCTCACCTGCGCCACTTTAGAGTTGGTTCTGGTTTATAAACAGAAACAGGTGGAGGACGTGTGTACAGGGTGTTCAGAATTATTAGGCAAGTTGTATTTTTGAGGATTAATTTTATTATAGAACAACAACTATGTTCGCAATGAACACAAAAGACTCATAAATATCAAAGCTGAATATTTTTGGAAGTTGGAGTGGGGCTTTTTTAGTTTTAGTATCTTAGGAGGATATCTGTGTGTGTAGGTGACTATTACTGTGTATAATTATTAGGCAACTTAACAAAAACCAAATATATACCCATTTCACTTATTTATTTTCACCAGGGAAACCAATATAACAACTCAAAATTTACAAATATACATTTCTGGCATTCAAAAACAAAACAAAAACAAATCAGTGACCAATATAACCACCTTTCTTTGTGAGGACACTCAAAAGCCTGCCATCCATAGATTCTGTCAGTGTCTTGATCTGTTCACGATCAACATTGCGTGCAGCAGCAACCACAGCCTCCCAGACCCTGTTCAGAGAGGTGTACTGTTTTCCCTCCCTGTAGATCTCACATTTGATGAGGGACCACAGGTTCTCTATGGGGTTAAGATCAGGTGAACAAGGAGGCCATGTCGTTATTTTTTCTTCTTTTAGACCTTTTCTGGCCAGCCACGCAGTGGAGTACTTGGATGCGTGTGATGGAGCATTGTCCTGCATGAAAATCATGTTTTTCTTGAGCGATGCTGACTTCTTCCTGTACCACTGCTTGAAGAAGGTGTCTTCCAGAAACTGGCAGTAGGACTGGGAGTTGAGCTTGACTCCATCCTCAACCCGTAAAGGTCCCACAAGCTCATCTTTGATGATGCCAGCCCATACCAGTATCCCACCTCCACCTTGCTGGCGTCTGAGTCGGAGTGGAGCTCTCTGCCCTGTACTGATCCAGCCACGGGCCCATCCATCTGGCCCATCAAGACTCACTCTCATTTCATCAGTCCATAAAACCTTAGAAAAATCAGTCTTATGATATTTCTTGGCCCAGTCTTGACGTTTTATCTTGTGTGTCTTGTTCAGTGGTGGTCGTTTTTCAGCCTTCCTTACCGTGGCCTTGTCCCTGAGTATTGCACACCTTGTGCTTCTTGGCGCTCCAGTGATGTTGCAGCTCTGAAATATGGCAAAACTGGTGGCCAATGGCATCTTGGCAGCTTCACGCTTGATTTTCCTCAGTTCATGGGCAGTTATTTTGCGCCTTGTTTTTTCAACACGCTTCTTGCGACCCTGTTGACTATTTTGAATGAAACGCTTGATTGTTCGATGATCACGCCTCAAAAGCTTGGCAATTTTAAGAGTGCTGCATCCCTCTGCAAGACATCTCACTATTTTTGACTTTTCAGAGTCCGTCAAATCTCTCTTCTGACGCATTTTGCCAAAGGAATGGAAGTTGCCTAATAATTATGCACACCTGATATAGGGTGTTGATGTCATTAGACCACACCCCTTCTCATTACAGAGATGCACATCACCTGATATGCTTAATTGGTAGTAGGCTTTCAAGCCTGTACCGGTTGGAGTAGAACAACATGCATAAAGAGGATGATGTGGTCAAAATACTCATTTGCCTAATAATTCTGCACACAATGTGTGCACACTTTGATAAATCTGGAAGTTGAAGTTTGCTGCAGACGCCACCTGTAGTTTACGTTGCTACGCTCAGCTTGATAAATGAGGCTCCTGGTCCGTAACCTGGCCTTGAACGTGGATTCTGAACCTGGTCATGAACATGGACCTGGACCTGGATCCAGTCCCGGGCCTTTTCTTCAGTGACTGGTTCTGACCCAGAAGTGGTTCTGGCCAGGGCTGCACAATTAATCAGATTTTGATCATGTTCGCGATTTTGGTGGCCCCAATTAAATGAACCTGATCATCAACGATGTTTACATTAAAAATGCTAGTCTGCCAACCACCAGGGGGTGCCAAAGGCCAAGGCTTCAATACGCTGCCTCGAGAAGAAGGAGCGCCACTTATAGTCAGCAGCTAGTTGTGTTACCAACGTAGCGACTTTGTGGCTGTATTTAGCGAGTTTTCAGACCCTCTAGTGGGTTTTTCTGGTTATTGGAGACTTTTGGAGACAGAGGTGAATGAAGGGAGTTTATCTTCCCAACGAGGAGCGGTGCTGTGCAGACCCTCTCATACGAGGCTTGGTCTTCTCGCAGCAGCAGCTGCTGCATTCAGACGACGTTCAGCTCTGTTTCATGACCAGGCTGGAAATGAAACGTAAAAGCTGCTGCTGGAGGATCCTGCTGGTTTTACCGTCACAGTAACGTCTGTTAATGAAGAGTGTGGAGGAAATATTTAAAAAGTTACAAAAGTGACTTGTTCCAGACTCCTACAAAACAAATTACACTTAATATAATTAAACTAAAAAAAAAAACAAGAAAATATTGATTGAAGAATTAAATTGTATTTGTTTTTCTTTTTTTTTCTATTTGCTGTTTTGCTGTTTTTAGGTTGTCTTTTCATCAATTTTTGCCTTTCTCGCGACATCCCTCTCCACGTAACATCCATTACCACTTTAAATACTAGTGATGGGACGTTCGGCTCTTTTGGCTCCCGAATGGCTCTTAATTTAGCATCTTTTGTAGCCCCATAATTTACATTACCTTCTCAAAAATTAATGGTAAATGTATTTTTTTGTATTATTTATCATCTATTCTAATTTAAAGTTGAATTTTTCACTAAAAATTGTTGCCACAGTTTGTTTATAATTAATGCAATAAAAATACATGTTTTTCCAAACATGGTGAATGATCGTGATTATTAATCGTGATTATTAATCGTGATTATTGCACGTGATTATTGATCGTGATTATTGCGCGTGATTATTAATCGTGATTATTAATCGAGATTACAATATTGATCAAAATAATTGTGATTATTATTTTGGTCATAATCATGTTGCCCTATTCTGAACTGACGTTCTGATGTGTCCTGGTTTTTCTGTTGTCTCCAGTTCTGCCATCAACTCGGTGTCCTGGTCTCCGTCGGGAACCTATGTCATCAGTGTGGAGAAGGGAAGCCGGGCCATCCTATGGTCTGATCTCTGATTGGCTGGACACTCAGAGCAGGACTTCAGTGGGTGGGGTCATTGTCCCAGCAACCAAAGGACTCTTAATTATGGTGGACTGGACTTCAATATGGACTTTGTGGTGGACTGGTCTTCCAGGTGGACTAGTCAGGGTGGACTGGTCCTGGTGTTTTATGTGTTTTTGGCCTCAGATCTTTTAAATGTTGTGTTGTTTTAAAATGACAGCAGAAGGGGCTCTGTCAACAAGCTGAAGGACAATAAAGTTTTATTGAATGAGACAACTCTGTGTTTTGAAAGCAGGACCAGAAGGAGAACAAGAATTGTTCAGCTGCTCTGGATGGATTCATATCTGGTGTTTCTGGGCCGCTGCTGTTTAGTGTACAGAGCATTTCCGTTCCCATCGTTTCCGCCGCCATGTTGGGAGGCAGAAAGCTAGCTGGGACCAGCTCTGCTATGGTGACTATTAACTGTTCCTCAGCAGGGACGGCGCTAGCGGACTGAACACTTTCCAAACCAATTCAGCTCTGATGAGGTCAGACGGATATTTGAAGGAAAAAAAAGGATTAAAAAAATAAACGTGTTGTTGGTGCTGAAAATATGTCTTAGGGTTAACCCTAACCCTATTTTCCTGGTTAAAAGAAACTCTTAAAACATGCGGCCGACGGAGATGTTGCTACCTCATTTACCTTGACATTTACAGCCACCTGGTCCATGGACAGTTGCAGCCCACCATGACTCGACTTGGAAAGTGTACAAACAAAATTTTCTATAAACTTCCCACCGACAAAGTGCTGCTAACAGCAGAGTCTCCGACAGCTTCCAGGTATCTGGTCTGACGGCTCGTTCAGGAACAACGAGTCTGGAAAATACAATCCCATCGTCAGGATGTGGACGGGAACATCCACAGATACGACACAGATGGACCTTTATTTATTTTTACACAAAAAGCTCCCATAGCAGCCGAACCGGTACCAGTACGCCTGCTTTCTTCTATTCTATTCTATTGTGTTCTGTTCTATTTTGTTTTATTTTATTCTATTGTTATATTCCATTCTATTTTGTTTTATTATATTCTGTTCTATTCTTTTCTGTTCTAGAAGTTTTCTAGAAGCTTCCAAGACGAGACTGGGTTTGGACGTCTTGCAGACCTGAACAGTCGAAGAGGAGAAGCAGCCGCCAGCGTAGCGGTCAGCCGGTGCGTGGAGACGGCTCTGGAGGAGGCTGCCGCGAGTGGAGCTCTCCACTTGTCTGACCGAAAACTGAAGGAATTTCCCCGCAGCTCCAGGAACTATGAGCTGTCCGACATCACCCACGCAGCAGCAGAGCTGAGCTCCATTCACAGCCTCACACCTCAACAATCAGGCCCAGGATCCACCAGCAGCCATCAGGTTGTCACGGAGCAGCCATACCCCGTCATCCAGAGGATGGGTTCTGTCACATAAGAGGTTCATCACCCAGTCAAGAAAAGACCAAAACAGACGTACCACACCAGTCTCTTGAAGAAGTGGAAGGAGAATCCAATTCGGGGTCTGTGAAGGCACTGGTGCTGACGAGGTTGGACCCGGAGTCTCACGCACCAAGGTTAATCCTGAACTGAACCATCTTGCATCAGAGCAGGCCGTACAGCTCCACCAGGTCTTTCGGGCAGTTTCACCAGTATTTGCTGCCAACCCGGGGAAAACCACCTCAGTCAAACATCTGATCCACCTTAAATATGGACGTCTTATTCGCCAACGGCCCTACCGTGTTCCACAACACCTGGTGCAGAATGTCTGGCTGGAGGTGGACGAGATGCTAAAGCTTGGAGTGATTCTGAGTGGTCCAGTCCAATAGTTATCATCTTCAAGACGGATGGGTCTCTTCGATTTTAGAAAGCTCAATTCAGTCTCCGAATGTGATGCCTATCCCATGCCGAGAATCGATGAGTTGCTGGAAAAGATTGGAGCGGCCAAGTACATTTCCACTCTGGACCTATGCAAAGGGTACTGGCAGGTGCTGCTGGAGAAGCCATGCCGGCCGTACACCGCGTTCCAAACACCAACAGGGCTTTATCAGTTCACAGTGATGCTGTTTGGACTACACGGTGCCCCAGCCACCTTCCAGAGGTTGATGGACCGGGTTCTCCAAGGCTGTAACTTTTGCAGTGCAGCTTATCTGGATGATGTTGTGGTCTTCAGCAATATGTGGGAGGAGCATGTCCAACATTTACCGTTGGTTCTGGGAAAATTCAGAAAGCTGGACTGACACTGAATAGTGCAAAATGTGAGTGGGGACACCAGGAGACACGGTACCTGGGTGGAGAAGTGCGATCCCAAGTCAATAAACTGGAGGCGATTCAGAACTGCCCCTGCCCACGTACCAAGAAAGAGGTACGGTCTTTCCTTGGATCAGATGGCTGGTACCGCAGGTTTGTGCCCCAGTTTGCAACCATTGCTGCCCTCACAGCACGAACCAGTAAGGCCTATAAAAATCCCACAACCCGGTCGGAGGAGGTGAAGCAGCGGTCCTATCCTGATCTGAAAAGTCCGGACTTCAGCAAACGCTTTGGTGCAGGTGCATGATGTCAGGAAGCAGCGCCTCCGCCCCGACTGTCACCAGCACATGCACACGTCCATGCAAACACACACACACACGTCACCTTTTCTCTCTTCCTCTGTCGTTGCTAGAGATGAAAATCGTTATTTCTTTTATATTTTCATCACCTCTTTTCTGTATGTGTAGCATAGCAAGGATGGCCACTCTTACCTTTAGGCAGTCATTTCACGCACACATTCACCAGTTGTCGCGGAGTGTGGCATGCGACCAGGAGTTTTCTGTCCCTAAATACAAAGACCTTGATCAGGTTCCTGGATCATGTGACTTGGGTTTCAAGGTGTTTTGTGTTGGCATTAATTTGGGGGAAATAAATGTTGGCAAAGTCTTTTTTGTTTTTTTGTATGTTTGTTTTGGGAATTGAGCCTAGTGGGAGGGGCTTATGGTATAAAAGAGGGATCCTCACTGTGATGAGGGCCGTGCTGGGAATGACACAAAGGAGGGAACAACCGCTCTGGATCTGTTCAAATCCGGCCTAGGTGAACTGTTTTAACTACTCATTTTCACAGAAGGAAGGTGAGCAAATAAATTTCAAAAACCTGAGAGGAACTAACATCTTCATAAATGAGGACTTCACAGATTCAGTTAGGCAAAAAAGAAAAGAACTTGACGAGCAGCAGGACAGAGAGGAGACACTGCATTCCTCAGACAGGATGAACTGGTCATCCACCCTCGCAGCAGCAGTCCAGCCGGTTATGGACACTTAACGGCATGTCTGATCAGCGTTACTCCTCAAGATCTCTTTCTCACACCCTATGGTTGAAACTTCTACAAAAAAAACCACATTACATAATAAAGGACTAAAAATTGCACATGTAAACATGAATAGCATCAGGAATAAATGACACAAAATAAGTGAAATTCTCTATAATACAAATACTAGTATAAACTTAGGCTACGTTCACGCTGCAGGGCTTAGTGCTCAAACACTGTTCAGCTGGTTAAGTGTAGACCATTTTATCTGCCACGGGAGTTCACATCCACCATCGTAACAGCAGGTTATATTCCCCCGGATGCTAACGCCAAGCTTGCAATGAACGAACTTCATACGGCTGTTAGCAAACAACAGACTGCCCACCCAGAGGCTGCATTTATTGTTGCGGGTCAAACCTAAAGACAGTGCTCCCCAAATTCCACCAACATGTCTCCTGCAACACCAGAGAAAACTTTGGACCATGTTTATTCTAACGTGGCGAGTGCCTACAATGTGCCCCCCCCCTCCCCCACCGAGGACAATCAGACCCCCTTTCTTTGTTCCTCACTCCCAAATATTCACCCCTCATTAACCGTGTCAGACCATCAGTGAGGACCATCAGAGTGTGGCCAGAAAAAGACTCTGCACTCCAGGACAGGTTTCAACACACAGACTGGACTTTGTTTGCTCCCCAGGTCACCGGCGACTCACACACGGACATTTATATTTCCTCTATTCTGGACTATATCACCACCACGTACCCTAATCAGAAGCCATGGATGAACAAGGAGGTGTGGCTCCTGCTGAAGGCCCGTAACACTGCCTTCAGATCAGGGGATGCACAGGCCTACAGCACATCCAGGGCAAACCCGAGAAGGGGCATCAAAAAGGCCAAGTACTGCTACAAACTCAAGATAGAGGGTCAATTTTCCAACTGTGACCCCAGACGTATGTGGCAAGGTATTCAGGCCATCACAGACTACAAACCCAGCAGCCCCACCCCCACAGCCATGGACACCTACTTCCTGAATGAGCTTAATGACTTTTATGCTCGCTTCGAGAGGGACAACAAAAACAAAGACCACACTGTCAGCAGACCACCAGCCCTCACACTGTCCTCCACTGATGTCTACACAGCGCTGAGCCGGATCAGTCCAAGCAAGGCTGCTGGTCCTGACGGCATCCCTGGACGTGTGCTCAAAGCATGTGCAGAGCAGCTTGCTGGGATCTTCACGGACATTTTCAACCTGTCCTTTGCCCATGCAGTTGTGCCAACATGCTTCAAAACTACATCCATCATGCCGAAACACTCCAACCCGGTTTGCCTCAATGACAACCACCCAGTATCCCTCACATCCATCATTATGAAGGGCTTTCAGCGGCTGGTCCTGGTACACCTGAAGAACTCCCTCCCACCCACACTGGATCCACACCAGTTTGCCTAATGCAGCAACAGGAGCATCAATGATGCCGTTTCCATAACGCTGGACAACAGCAACACATAGATTACTGTTTACTGATGTCAGCTCAGCATTCAACACCGTCATTCCCTCCAAGTTAATCACTAAACTTGGAGATCTCCAACTTCAAGTTCCTGGGGACCCACATCTCAGAGGACCTGTCCTGGACCACCAACACCTCCAGTCAAAAAAAGCTTACCAGTGCCTGTTCTTCATGAGGATACTGAGGAAGAATCACCTGTCTTCAGACATCCTGGTGAACTTTTACCGCTGTGTGATCGAAAGCATCCTAACAAACTGTGTCACAGTCTGGTTTGTAAGCTGCTTGATCGCAGAGCTCAAGGCACTGCAGCGGGTGGTGAAAACTGCCCAACACATCGCAGGAACTCCACTTCCAGCCATCGAGGACGTCCAGAAGAAACGCTGTCTGAAACAAGCTCGCAGCATTCTCCCACCCTGCCCATAGACTGTTTTCCCTACTGCCCTCGGGCAAGCGCTTCAGGAGCTTTTGGACAAGGATCTGCAGACTGAAGAATAGCTTCTTCCCCAGAACTGTGTCCTTACTGAACTCTTGCTGACCCCAACACACAACTTCACTGCCCACCCCCATTCCTCCTTAGACCATAAACTGTACTCTGCCACCACTGTACCACTTGATTATCCTGCACTCACGCATATCACTAGTTTTAGCAATCCTAGGTAGCTACTGCTTATATTACTGCAATATTTCATGTCATTCCACCTGTAGCTTTGTAAAGCATTTTATCATCTGCATATTTCATCCTATAAATTATGTTGATAGTTTCTGTTCATAGTTGACTATATTTAAAACCCATATTAATCTGGATAATATGTTCATAGTCCCTATAAATCACTAAGATATTCTCATAACAGACCGTGTACATGTTTAATTTATATCTGCACTTGCTGCTTTTGCACTTCTGGTTAGATGTTAAACTGCATTTCGTTGCCATGTACCTGTACATGTGTGATGACAATAGAGTTGAATCTAATTTTTTGGGGGGTCCGTTTACATTTCCAGTAAAATGAACATGCACATGGAAGAGATAGAAGGGTTAGGGCTCTAGCCCCAAACATTTCACATCAAGCCCCGAATGTTTTTTCACCCCAGAAGAAAGAAGTTTACATTCTCTCAGTCGCATTATGACATTAAAGAAGATGGTAGTTTTGTAATTTCCTGGCTTCTGTGAATGCAACACACGTACAATATGACCAGTCACAGAGGAATTTTCTGGAAGCGGGAATCCTCCGTGTTGGCTGACAGTCAGCGTTTTATCCCTGAACTCATCATCAGCGGTCAAAAATGGACGTCAGACGTTTTATTTGAAGAAGGAAGAAACTCTTCAGTTGTGGAAAGCTCTGGGCCAACACATGAAACAGGTAAACCACAAGTAACCTAAACGCTGTCTTAAAAATGAAATGAACGTTAGGCAGATCATTCGTGACAGTACTTGATACTTCGAAGGTTAAGCTAGCTGTACTAAACCGTTAGCCCTGCCCTTTTCTGTTCTACACATTTACATTAAATCCAGTGGTGAGTCTACGTATTTTGCTGGTTTACGTGCATGTGTTTTGTTGTAGTAGATGAAAACGAGGTTTGTGTTGGAGGTTTGGTTTCTAGGTGCTGTTTTAGTTTAAATACAGATAGAAAAAGAACAGCTTTATTATGTTATTTACTTGTTACCAGGGGGGCTGTGTACCGTAAATCCAATAAGAACAAACAACGTAAACTTTTAACTCAATTTATTAAATACAATGAGGGACCATCCCCATATTCTCCTCCTGTTGTCCAACTCAGAACCAGTTTACTCCCACCTGAACTATACCCGCACACCACCAAGGCGGAGGATCCACTTAGGTAACTGGCCCTAATAGCAAACCAAACCAAAACCGCACGATTACACTGCAAACCGCTGCAAACTAACACCACATATCTGCATGCAAAAGAGTCGGGTGTAAACGTGTCCAAGCGGCTACAGACATTATCTACTACTACTACTACACTAACCCGGCCCGACACCCAGGCACTGCAGCAGCTGAAAGGGGAGAGTCCACCTAACGAGGCACAGCTAATACAGGCTGCCCAAACCACGGCTGACAAACTGCCACACTGCAGACGAAGCAGCTGTCACCCAAAGACAAAAAAACATTGCCGAAAACAGGTCACAGTAATGACACGAGATCCTCAATAAAGATCTCCTGGCAAGACCCGACACGTCCACTGCCAACCAACCCCCAGGAGAGAAGAAACCACACACTAAAGAGCAGACACCCAGCCGGCTGATCTGCAGTCACTCAGATGGGTTGCACCTGTTGGATGGATGTCTTTCCCACCACACTTCTTTTCACAAATGCTCCTGAACAATGTCACACAACTTTTTCAGTGCCGTTGGTTGTAGTGATCATAGCATGGTGGCCGTAGAAAAGAAAGCAAAAATTCCAAAGTAATATTTAAAAGATCAGATAAGATGTTAAAAACCCTTTAAAGAGGAGATTAAAAACCCGACTTGGGAGGAAATTTTGAAAGAATGTAATCCAGTCGTGGCTTTGAACAATTCTGAAGAAATTTTGTTGCCGGTAGTTGACAAACACGCCCCTCTCAGAAAATTTACAGTCCGAAGTTCACATACACCCTGGTTAGATCAAGAAACCAAAGAACACATGAAACAACGAGATAAGCAAAGAAAACGGCGAGACTAACAGGATACGAGTCCGACTGGATTATATATCGCAAATTTAGAAACTGTTACGAAATTAAAAAGAATAAACTAGAAAATATTTTATGAAAATTGAAAAATGAACTGATGGTAAAAAATCAAATCAAACACCATCATTTCTAGAAGTGGATGGTTGTTTCCTCACTCGACCACCTGACAATGAATTCCATCTAAACTAATATTTCATAAATAAAGTTAATACCTCCTATTGATAATATTAACATGTCTAACCTCCTAATAAAAAATAAAATTATTAAAGATAATGTTCATTTCAATTTGATAAAGTATAAAGACAGTAGAAAATTTATTTAAAACATGTAAAATAAACCTCCAGGCATTGATAGTCTCGATGGTAAGCTACTAAAAATAGTTGCAGAGAAAGTTGCACCATCTCTGTCATATTATGTTTTTCCAACTTTCCAACTGCGTGCCAAGATAATCCACCACCAAAAAACAAGAAACTGGCATGTTCAGGAGCAAACGGCCGTCCAATCGGTCTCTTACCAGTACAAAGTAAAATTATAGAACATGTCATATTTGAACCAATTACAAACTACTTTTCTTTGAATGATTTAATAAAGACGTTTGAACGTGCATCACATCACGAGTCACCCCACCATATCAGCTCTGACTTGAAGATGGGTGAGTGGCGAAGGGAAATTGATAAAAGAAAGTAGCTGGTGCTGTTGGATTTTTCTACAGGATTTGATTTAATCGACCACAATTTATTGTTGGAAAAACATGAATGTTATGAGTCTGAGGTGTCTGCGTTGTTCTAAAGGTTGTTTATGTGTTCTGAGAAAGACAAACATAAGACTGTATGCTGATAACTTGGAGAAGGCATTCGACCGTGTCCCCCGGGGACTCTTGTGGGGGGTACTCCGGGAGTATGGAGTACCAGACGCGCTTGTACGAGCTGTCCGGTCCCTGTACGACCGGTGTCAGAGCTTGGTCCGTATTGCCAGCAGTAAATCAGAGCTGTTTCCAGTGAGGGTTGGACTCCACCAAGGCTGCCCTTTGTCACCGATTCTGTTCATAACTTTTATGGACAGAATTTCTAGGTGCAGCCGAGGTGTTGAGGGGATCTGGTTTGGTGACCTCAGGATCGGGTTTCTGCTCTTTGCAGATGATGTTGTTCTGTTGGCTTTGTCGGGCCTTGATCTTCAGCTCTCACTGGAGCGATTCACAGCGAGTGTGAAGCGGCTGGGATGAGAATCAGCACCTCCAAGTCTGAGACCATGGTCCTCAGCTGGAAAAGGGTGGAGTGCTCTCTCCGGGTCTGCAATAGGGTCCTGTCCCAAGTGGAGGAGTCTACGTATCTCACGATCTTGTTCAGGAGTAAGGGAAGAATGGAGCGGGAGATCGACAGGCGGATCGGTGCGGTGTCCGCAGTGATGCGGACTCTGCATCGGTCTGTCGTGGTGAAGAAGGAGCTGAGCCAAAAGGCAAAGCTCTCGATTTACCGGTCAATTTACGTTCCTACCCTCACCTATGGTCACGAGCTGTGGGTAGTGACCAAAAGAACAAGATTGCGTATACAAGCAGCCGAAATGAGTTTTCTCCGCAGGGTGGCCGGGCTCTACCTTAGAGATAGGGTGAGGAGCTCAGTGATCTGGGAGGAGCTCAGAGTAGAGCCACTGCTCCTCCACATCGAGAGGAGCCAGATGAGGTGGCTCAGGCACCTGGTTAGGATGCCTCCTGAACGCCTCCCTGATGAGGTGTTCTGGGCACTTCCCACCGGAAAGAGGCCCCGAGGAAGACCCAGGACACGCTGGACGGACTACATCTCTCGGCTGGTCTGGGAACGCCTCAGGATCCCTCCGGATGAGCTGGTGAATGTGGCCGGGCAGAGTGAAGTCTGGGTTTCCCTGCTTAGGCAGCTGCCCCCGCGACCCGACTCCGGATAAGCGGAAGAAAATGAATGGATGGATGGATGGATGGATGTTTTAGTAAAATGGGTCATTGGCTGGAGTTCTAACTATACATTGAATTTATTGATGCTGTTAAGAATGTATAATTATGCATTGTGTTGCTCCTGTTTCTTCTTTTTGCATGTTGGAGCTCGACTGAAAACCCGACTCTGATGCACCTTTGCAAAATGTAAATACTTTCTAACCCAGTGCTAAGATTTTGTTCAGGAGTGTGTGTGTGTGTGTGTGTATACATATATGTATATACATATATATAGTAATTTTTTGTTTATATATCTAGGGCTGGGTAGGTTAAAGTGTTAATCACGCGTTATTGTTTTTTTTTTTTTTTTCTGGCTGCTGGCTTTGACCACAGAAACATGGCGTCCACGTCTTCCTTCCTGCTGCCGCGGTGATGATGGAATCAGGACAGAGCAGCTTTATTAACATGAAGACACGTTTTCTGTCTGGAACCTAAGAAAGAAGAAGAACCAACGTTTGTCTAAACCTGCAGATGGTAGAACATCGTGTTTTATGGACGGGAAACTTTTTATTTATTATTATTTTTTAATAAATGTGGTTTTAATTTAAGCCAGACAGCAAAGGTAAGACATGTTTTCTGACTTTTATAAACGTGCAGCATAAATCGGGTCTTCTTCTGTCTCTGGTTCGGTGAATCTTGGTCGTAGCGAGATGAAACTTCCAGCTGTGGAATCTGTGAGATGTGAGCTTTCAGGAGAGGAGTCATTTGTTCGTGTTCATGGGGAAACATCATCTGTGTTCACATGTTTTTCAGACTTTGTGTACCTGGTCTTTTAATTAAGTTGTCTTAACTGTGTTTGTTGGTGATAGAAATGGTTTTACTGAGCTGGTAGCTGAGATTCTGGACTTTCTGTGGATACCACACATGTTTATAGTTACATCTACAGACCTGACGCTACACCCGGAACGAGATGTTAACCCTTAACTCCCGGTAGCGGAGGCTGCAGGTGCAGAGGTGAAGCTAAACAGTCAAGCTAAGAATGAAAGTTTAGAGAAATTATAGGCCAGAAATCTGGATAATGAAGCAGTGAAGCTGCATGGATGGAAGTTATTGTGCATATTGTGAATATTTCTCTCTCCTCACCATCTAGAAGCTGTGAGATTCTCATCCTGCTTTCTGTCTGTTCACCTGATGCTGATATTCATCACATATTGTTCCTTCTGTGTTTAGAAGGAAGCAGCTTCACAGCTTTAAATTCATCCTTTTCAGCTTTTCAGAAAATAACCGTGGCTTGAGCCCAAGTAGCCACCCCCTAACACCACCCCTGCAAACCTAACAGTCTCACACCCCAGCACCTCCCCCTACAATCCCCGAACCCCACTCAGCCCCCATTCAAATTCCTACACCCTCCCAGGGTGGCAACCAGACACCAGGGCATGCACCAACCAACCCACACCATGGCAGCACATCCAGGCAGGCCCAGACCCCCCAGCATATACAGTCCCCTCCACACCCAAGAGAGGGCGGCCACCCACAGGCACCAGAACCCAGCCCACCCCAGAATAGCCCAGCTACCTGGCCCAGGGCGGACACCCACTGATCCAGGCCCTACAAGTGGTCACCACCCACCACCACAAGGCGACCCCAACAGCCGGCCCACCACAGCCCCTGATAGGGCCAGACAGAGAGCCGCTCCCACTGCGGAGCAGCCCAGATCCCCCCACAGGAAACCACCAAGGACCCACAGCCATCGGGCACCCCTCTCGCCAATATCCAACCCCCAAAGTGACAAGGTCACAATCCTCCACCTACACTAAGTGATGGAGCCAATCACAGGTGACCAGATGCAATGAAATCCAGCTAAATGGTTCTTTGTCTCACTACTGATGTGGTCTACTAAGAGATTCCTAAACTGCTGAATACACAGATTATTTTTGTTTTTCCAGTTCACAAGGATAGTTTTCTTTACGATGCATAATGCTGTGTGTATCATGTGTGCAGAGTTAATTGCCATATTAATGTCACCCAAGTCACCTAGTAGACATAGTGCGGGGATTGTAGGAATATTACATTTAAACCATGTTGACATGTCCACACATACCTGAAGCCAGAACCTGCGGACAGGTGTGCAGGACCACAAGGCATGGAGATAGTTATCTGGTGTGTTTTCATTGCAGTGTGTGCAGATGTTTGATTGTGACAGACCCATCCTGAACATCCTTTGTCCTGTATAATGAGTTCTATGCAGAATTCTGAATTGTATTAGTTGCATATTTGAATTCTTAGTCATTTTAAAGGTGTTTAAACATATTTGTGACCATTTATCTTTATTAAAGTTACTGGATAAGTCACCCTCCCATTTTGAAGTTGGAAGACAGATTGAGTCATCTAGTTTAGATAATAGTCTCTATGTTTTTGATAATAGCTTTGGGGCATTGAGATTCATGAATTCTGCCACCCTAACAGGTAGCTGTAAGTTTAATTGATTAATGGTATATTTTTTACATATAATAGATTTAAGCTGGTGATATTCTAAAAATGTTTTGTTACTGATTCCATATTGTGAAGTGAGAATATTAAATGACAAGAAGTTTCCATTTTCTATTATATGTTCTGTTTTATTCCTTTATTTTTCCATTGAGTGAAATTAATCAGCTTTTTGTTTTGCAGGATGTCAGGGTTGTTCCAGAGGGGTGTAAACTTACATGGAAAAAGTGAGGATTTGGTTATTTTTAGAAAATCCCACCAAGACACTAAAGAGGAACTGATATTGATGCTTTTAAAACACTTATGTGTTTTGATGGTTGAGCTGATGAATGACAGGTCAGAGATAAACACATCCTCACACAATGCTTGCTCTACATCTAACCATGTTTCATCCAGACTGCTAGGTTTAAGCCATTTGGAGATATACTGCAGCTTGTTAGCTAAGAAAACATGATTAAAGTTGGTTTGGTCCTGGGTCCTGGACTTTCTGACAATAGGACTTCTAACCCTAACCCCAGTCAGTCCAGATCAGAAAGAACACTTCCAGCTCCATCCCGCTGAGCACTGGAGCTGCTCAAGGCCGTGTGCTCAGTGCACTGTTATTTACACTGCCGACACAAGAGGGACATGATTATCAACTTCCGGCCGTCATGACCTGAGCACACTCCCCTCAGCATCAATGGCTGCACAGTGGAGAGACTGGAGAACACCAAGGTCCTTAGAGGGCAGATCACCTGAGCTTGAAAAAGTGGAACTTTACCTCTCCATCCTATGGCTACCTGCTCATCACCTGAGTATCACCAGTAAAGGTCTCTACACCCATCACTGCATATATGTTATATATGTTAAAAATCTGGGTTTGATAATTGATCCTCTGTTTAAATTTGATAAACACATTAGTGCTGTTATCAAGGCCAGTTTCTTCCAGCTGAGGACTCTTGCAAAGATTAAATCCTATCTTCCTCAGGCGGACTTGAAAGAGCAATACATGCATTCATAACATCTCGTCAGGACTACTGTAATTTTCTGTATGTGGGTTTGGACCAGAGCTTCCTGCAACCTTACAAAGAGTTCAAAACTCCGTCTGCTGACCAGAACAAAAGACGTAAATCTATCACCCCTATACTGCGCATCCTTCATTGGCTTCCGGTTGCCTTTTGGGTAAAATTTAAGGTTTTATTGATTGCTTTTAAGTGTTAAAATTCCCTGGGTCTGCCTTATCTAAGTAGCCTTATTTGTTGTTCCTAAGGCCAGGCTAAAGACCAGAGGGGACAAAACCTTTTCTGTAGCAGCACCCAGACTATGGAACAGTGTTCCTCTGTCTGTCCGATCCTCTCAGTCCAAAGGTCAATTTAAGTCCAGATTGAAATTGCAGCTCTTTTCCCCGGCCTTCAACACCAGCTGAAATTGCGGCTTGTTGATACTTTCACTGTTGTTTTATTGTAATTTTTTGGGTTGTCTTGTTGTTGTTTTATCTGTCAAGCACTTTGGTGAGCAGGTGCTGTTTGTAATTGATTAAATAGATCTGGAAAGCCTTTGAAACACAATTTTCTATAAACTTACCACCGACAAAGAGCTGCTAAACAGCTGAGAGCTCTCTGACAGTTTCAGTTGTTCGGGGTCAGCAGCAGTCTGGGAAATACAATCCCATCCCTGGGATGTCGACTGGAACATCCAAAGGCACAACACGGATGGACCATTAATCTTTATTTCTTAAATGAAAAGCTAGCTGCAGAGCCAAACCCGTAGCAGTACACCTGCTTTTTTCCACCAATGAATGTTGAGAAAGCTGGAAATGATCCATTATATATAAATACACACGTCGGCATGTCTCCAATCTCCCACTGAAATGTTCCAGAGGCCAGGAATGCCAGGGTAGACGGGAGCTGGATGTGCACTGGGAAGGCTCTTGTGTGTTGTACCACTCGCTCCAACAGGTTGCTCATTGCTGTACCTGCTGAGAAGCCACTCTGAGCAGATCAGTTCGCTCTATTAAAACACCTCCCTGCAGAGCACACGCTTCTATAAATCCTCCAGTAGTGCAAGATAAGCCATGGCATGAGTTTTTGTTCAGGTTGTCCTGCCACAGCTGCCTCTATAACCTGTTAGACCAGTTATTCAAATTATAAACAACATCACTGAGAACGTTTACACACTAACGTCTGAGGTTGCTGAACACTGCGTTTTACTTGCAGTTCCACTGTTCTGCCACTAGGTGTTGTGCTTAAATTTACACGTTTTCATACACACAAGTACAAGTTGATAAATCCCAAACTTTACGTGAAAATGTTGGTATGCACACTTCAGTGCACATGCACGGTTGATAAAGGAGGCCCCTGGTGTGTGTGTGTGTGTGTGTGTGTGTGTGTGTGTGTGTGTGTGTGTGCTGCTGTCAGCACTCGGACTGCTGACTCTAGCTCAGCTGATCGGATCAGCTTCTTCCTGCTGATCACAGCCAACGTCTTAAGTTTTCATCAATATGGAATCAATACTGATAATGATGCTGACCTAACCCAGTTGTAAATTTCAACCAATCAGAAAGGAGATCATCAGGACATCAGCATCTGGATCTTTGAAGAACCAGTCTGGATGTCCATTAACCAGGGGTCTCCTTTATAACCGTGGCGTGCAGTAGCCCTTTAATGTGACTGGACTTTGTGTTTGGAGTAAAGCTTCGCTGAGAACCTCACCACTTCCATCGGACACACTAGTGCTGGGGACAGCTGGAGCTTGGGACCACATGTCCTTGGTTGGGTCAGGACTTCCTCGTCTTTAGCCCCTGGCTGTGAAAGAAGTGAAAGATGCAGCACATCAGCCTGATGTTTTCTCTACATGTGCAGAAATAGTTGACACAGACATGACATGAAACATGTAGCAGAGCTTAACCGGGTCCATCTGGAGTCTTGGCCAGGTCAGGGTGTCTCTCCTCCATGTTCTGGTCCAGGGAGTGAGCTCGGGTCTGGTCTTCCTCCTCTGGATGCAGATGGGAGGAAAGTCTTTCTTCTGTCTCCACAATGAGGTCCGACCACCTTAACCTTGATTTAATGTTGAGAAAATGTTGGAAATGGAATAAAGGAACAAGTTATTAGATTTTGGGGATGATCCGGATCACCGTCTGGATCCAGGAATTAATTAAAGGATTCTTTACTGTGTGGAGGTAGGTATGGATCATTTTGCCATTACAGCTTCTAACTCAAATATAATGCCCACAGTCACTGGAAAAAAGAAAAAAATACCACGTCTTTTCCTTGTGGCTGCGCCTGGGCCACCAAATACTCGCCTCCACCAACTTTCTTGTTTCCTTTGTTGCCATGGTTTCCTAGTAGATCAGCAGCATCTTCACTTGCATCGACCATGGTCCACTGCTTCGCCTGGACCACGTATAGCAGGTCTGGGTGTCTCACGGTGGGATACGAGGCTGGTTCAGATGCACATTTCCAGGTAGTCTAACATGTGAAGGTGAAATTTGTTGCAGGTTTTATAAGTCTGGATTCTCTTAGCCAACGTCACTTTTACCTTCTGGCAAGAGACAGACAGACAGATTCCTCTTTCACCAGCACAGAGGTCCCGGGTCCAGTTCTCCTTGATCAGACACTCCATCACAGCCTCCATCAAAGCTTCCATCAGGACCTCCATCAGAAGCTTCATCACAACCTCCACCAGAACAGCAGGGAAAACATCCGTCCGAGGAGAATAATTCACTATGTTTAAAAGCTCAGGCTCAAAGAAACCATAAAAGGTTTTTAACTGTGATGTTGGAATCGGGTCTAAAGGCAGGTTGTTGTTTAGTTGGGAGAAAACTCGACCAAACATCTGCATCAACCAGGACAAACTCAGTACAAAAACAATGATTCAGTTCTGTTAAAATCAACATGTCCTTGAGATAAAAGACTGGATCCAATAGTATTTATCTTACTTCTGACTTCTCCATCAGAACCTCCTTTAGAACCTTCAACACTAGACCCTCTATCAAAACCTCCATCAGAACCTCCATCAAAATCTACATTATAGCTTTAAATCAGAGCCTCCAACAGAAGCTTCTCAGAACATCCACCTGAACCTCCATCAGAGCTAAACTGGCCTGGACACTTACAGAACCAGAGGGATTTGGATCATGAAGGTTCTGTTCAGGAGGAAGTGATGGTGACAGGATGTAGTTCATGTCAACTTTTAATGAGACGTTCTATCCAGTTTGAACTCTCCTGGTACCCGAACCAAAACCATGTCTGCCAGCTTTCAGGTCCGATGACAGGAGACATCTTCAGTTATTTATTTTGTTTTTATTCATTTATTTATTTATTTTCATTCGTTATTTGTTACTTCATTAGTTAGTTTTGTTAGTTTAACCAGTAAAATCAGGCTGAAATTAAATCTGACAGACACCCGGACTGGACGTTCGTGCGGGACAGAAACCCGGACTGGACGTTCGTGCGGGACAGAAACCCGGTCTGGACGTTCGTGCGGGACAGAAACCCGGTCTGGACACACCTTCAGGGTTGTGTGTGTGCAGGATTACAAATTAATGATCAGCCTGCTGACCACGCTGTGTCTGCAGAGATTATAAATACAGCTGATCACTGATCAGATCTACCTTCCTCCTGCTGAGTCTTCATCCTTGTCATCCTCTTCATTACTGCTGCTGCTTCAGGTCAGTTTCTTTCTGTTTTGTTATGTTTGTTTTTTTAGGCTACTTCTGTGTTCCTGAACCTAAAGAATGAACATGTATGTAAGATGGCAGACGTGTGTGTAGAGCAGCCCTTGTCTGCTAAACTGTCACTGACGTCTAAAATGACTTAAATCTTTGTGCAATACGCGTAGTAATAACGACCCAAACCTAACGTGAAAGTTATTTGAAGACCAAGTCTAAAAACAACAAGTTTGGAGCGTTTCAATCACGGTAAGCGCGTGCACCTGCTGAACGAGGAGATTACTCCAGTCACACTGCAAACTGTGTGGGAAGCAGTAAACTCGAGCAAAAATGAACTATTGATGAAACTAACAAATACTGACACCCAAATACACTCGTCCATGAACGAACTAAATGAACAAATCTCAGAAGTGCAGATTCGGGTGAGTGCTGTGGAGGACACGGACAAAAAAGTCCAGGAGCTGATTAAAAAAGTGGAGATTCTGGAAACTAAAGCTGAATACATGGAAAACAAAAGCCGACAGAACAACGTTGTCATCTTTGGAGTCGCGGAAGGCGAAGAGAAGAATGACATGGTCGGTTTTATTAAACACCTTTTGTCGGAGACGCTGACCCTGCAGAGGGACCCCCCCTTTACATCGAGCGAGAGCACACCCTTAAAAATAAAGGTTCAAGTTAGAACCAAAGGTGGTTCTTCACAGTGATGCCATAGGGGAACCTTTTTAGGTTCTGCAAGGAACCTATTAAGTATTGGTTCTTCAGAGAACCATTTATTATTAGGCTCTTTAAAGAACCTAATAAGGGTCTTTAAAGAGCCTTAAAATGAGAACCTTTTAGGGTTCCACCAACAACCATCTATCGAGGGGTTCTCTGAAAAACCTATTTAGCTGGGTTCTTTAGAAAACCAATACAGGTTCTTAATCATTTCCTGAGTGGTGGTTCCATTAAGAACTCATGACAGGTTCTTTCTTTGTTTTGTTATTTTGAAGACCAGAAATGGTTCATTTGAAACCTGCCGACTTAAACCAAAAGGAAAATTTAGGACCCATTTGCATTACATACACACATTACTGACCCATATCTGTCAAAGCTGTTTTTATTCACACCCAGACCACCTTTTAGATGTCATGAAAGGATGTCTTAACCATCCTGCAATAGATATGCTGATAAAAAAGACAAATATGGTTCCATGCAATACATGAATTTTATATTTTTCTTGAAAAATGTTTTCCCCAAAATAACACACTACAGTTTGATACTGAAATTTGATATGACGACAAGTTTTGAGTCACATAACTGAATAGCAACAATAAAAAAACTTTTAAACTGTAATACAGTTGCTGAAAACAGGTAAAAGTAGCAAATGGCATATTAATATGTATAAAACTGACATCCTGCCAGGTTGATTTACGTAGTTAAACATACAAGAAAACATCTGGCAAATCACATCGACAGAGCAGCTTTAGAGTTGAACATATAAAACGTTTATAATTCTCATCAACAATAAAAAAAAAATCAAAACCATAACTAACACAGCCAGGCCTGTTCTTTTACAGCGAGTTATAAAACCTTTGTACAGCAATAGGAGCAGAACGAAGGTTTCCATAAAGGAAACAGTCTTTCTCAGGTTTTTGGGATACTCAACTTGGAAGATGTGATAAAGTGAAAAGGCAACAGCCAGGGCAAGGGGTATGTCCACACTGCCATCATCAAGGAGTATCTCTGTGTCATCCACCTTTACAGTGATGGCACTGCTCTGCAGTGGCTTTGCATTTTTGCACTTTGTCAGGACAATTGTTGGTGTCGGAAACACTGGTTCCTGTAAAATATAATATTTTTTTTTAAAAAAAGCCCTTAGACTCCTGTGTTAGATGTTAAGATGAAGTTGAACATATTTCCATTTAAAGACATTTAATATAATAAAAAGAAAAAAAGAAAAGTTAACGGCTAACAAACTAGGAAAGTTTCTGTAATAATAATTACATCCCCCACAAACACACACACACACACACACCCCACCCACCTTGATATTCCAGCCACACGCCCCAGGAACCAGGGCACCATCGACCCCCCCATTCCCCACCCTACTCCAACCTCCACCCCATATAACCCCTCACTTACAATTTCACCCTTTTACTTATTTGGAATACAAACAGCTGGAATTGAAATTATACAAAATAATCACAGAGTGTAGGACAAAGCACTTTACCTTATCAATGACAAATAGCTGCTGTGGGTCCTCTTTGAACGCTGAAGGTAGGAGGAGAATCTGACCTTAAAAAATGCACATGAATTGTAAAGAAAAGTAAAAGGGTCTCAAATAACACATGCAATTTAGCATGGTAAAATAAAATTAAAAAATGTATAATTAAATTGTAAAGTTGTTTAAAAGGAACAATATACCTCTTCTTTCCTCCTCTGTGTCTGAGGCATCAAGCACAACCAAACATTTGTCCTTGAGGGCACTTTTAGAATCTATAACACACCCAGTATGAAAAAGAAATGGTACACATAATTTGAGAAGTAGGGGAGGTTTATTCAGTGCAGGACCAAAAAGTTAAAATGATTAACATTATAGTCTGTCTTCAGCAGCCACCATGATAGCACTCTTAATTTTACTTAGTCAGAAAATACTAGAACATGACCTCGGCTGTAACAGCAACTCACTGTGTATGTTGTTGTATAGAAACATTAGTGTCGGACTATTTGTGACCATTATCTATTTCAAATGTAACTATCAAAGATGACGTGTTTCACATCTGAAAGTCTGGTTTTCGTTTTGGTTCATATGAGATCACTTCATGGTAAAGACAATAATGGAGGAAAGAAAATGTAATTTAAGGTTAAAGTCAGAGGGCTGAATAAATAATGTTTTTCCAGTAACTTCACTCATTATGTTGCTCATACACAGCATACACCTATGGCCTAAATCTAAGGATAAATTCATCAGTACAGCTGTATCCAGAGGTTTGATGCCTTTTTGCATGTTTTTATACTTAAAAATTCCTCTTTGCTGTGAAGTTAAAGAAATACTAACATACAAAATATTCTGAAATGGTAAAATGTTCTGTCTGTAATTAATATCTTTGTTGCTGCAAGTGTTAAGGGACCAAAAAGATTTTATTCACTATATATTTTTTTAATTAATCGGACGATTAATCTGTTATCTTAATCTGTTATTTTTTCCCTCAATGTTTGTCAGGCCCTAGTATTTTTTGTCTTTTATTGACAGTACTCTGAGAAATGAAGCAAAGGAGTTCTACTACCACAGTTTACTCAAATGCTAAATGGGCCTACATTCCATTCAAAAAGCTTCATTCTTTCAAAACTTGTGTTCCATGAGGATGGGTATGGCCCAAAATTAAGCTTGTAATAAAAGTGCTTTGACCTTACCAACAGTGGATGGTGTAGACATGGAAACTCCTCAGGGACTGCAGCTGTGGAATGCTCCTGAATAAAGTTAGCCCTGTATTTTTGTGTCTTAACCATTCCATTAATTATGAGGTTGTAGTTGGGCCTCTGTTTTAGAGCTTCTACTTTCATTGCTTCTTTATGGTGTTGAATGCTGTGCTCATCTTCTCCATCATGCATCTCCAAGGTCTAAATCATTAGCAAAAAAAGAAAAAAAATTAAAATATAACTATAATAATAATAATAATAATAATAAAACATTAGGTTTATCTGAATATGCCCCCAATCCCATTTAGGCTTTTAAATATTTGAACCAGGATATGATCAAAACCTCGTAAATCATCTGAACTAATGACTTACAACCCTGACTTTTTTCACTGAAGACTCACTGCCCTCTGACCCTGCTCTTGGTTTCCTTCCACCATTTGGTAATGAGAATTTCTTCCTCATTTTTGCAACTTCACTGTTGCTGATCAGGGGAATTCTTTCCTTTTTAAATTTGTTGCGCAGTGACTCCAACAGAGCATCCTGACCAAATACAGGAACAGTTGATCACAACACTAAAATAAACTGTCAACAAGTCAAATTTGATACTAAAGTCTGTGATGATCAAAAGACTGGCATTAGGGACAAAGTAGAAATGACAAAAGCAGCACTTCCTACACATTGTATAATGCATAGTAATGGAGACAGAAAACTTACATATCCTGATCCACATTTCTCACGCAAAAATGGATACTGCATGAGAAGCATTCGCATCAAATCCACATACTGGATGTGTGTTGGATACCTGCAAGCAGTGTTAGAAAAAAGAATATTAAAGAGACACTTTCTGGGGTGTTCAGTAGTCATGCTAAGCTGGTGCTACACCACTCAGCTACGTGCACCTCTGACTTCTCTAAGAGCTGGAATACACTGTACGATTTTCTCAATCATGTGTCACAGGTCCACTTCAAACTCCACGAATAGATCACAGGGTTTAAAAGTTCACAGTGCACGATTCATGTTCTCACACTGTACGACGCTTGGAAGCCCACTGCTTGGAAACGACTTGACCGCTCACTCTGTACATCCATACACGACACGTCGGACCCTTCTGACCGGGACTATAAAGTCATAAGAACCCCAAAAGTGGGGGCACTCATCATTTGTTAAAATGCACACAAAGAATAAATCCGCTGCCTCGGATATTTGTGCCTGTTCTGTGTGGAGACCTCCAAAAAACAAAACAACAACCACAAAAAAAATGCGACGCATGGACTAGATGTTGGCTGGGTAGACGTGGGTAATATGGTCTGTCCATTCTGCAGCAAGAACTGGAGGAAAGTCATAGTTAAAAACAGAACTTGGCTAGTGTAGTTCAGTGTTTTTCCAGTTTCAATTATAGGCTTCTTTTTCCTCTTCAACCATGCGTGCATAGTTGAAGTGAAGAGGAAAAACTAACTCCGAAAGTTTGAGGCCAGTCGGCACCCCACTGTGTAAGACCCTCACAAGGGGCAGCCAGGATTTTAACCCATAAGAGCCCAACGTGACATATTTGTTACAGTGCCATGAATATGTATTTGCCCCCTTCCTGATTTCTGTGTTTTTTGCATATTTATCACTCACGGAGGTTTCAGATCATCAAACCAATTTTAATATCACACAGAGACAACCCAAGGAAATACAAAATGTAGTTTTGAAATGTTGATTCCATGTATTAAGGCACAAAAAAAATCAAAACGTATCTGGCCCTATGTGAAAAAGTAATTGCCCCCCTTGCTAAAACTCAAAGTAACTGTGATTAACAACAGTTTTTGGGAAAGCTGAGTTCAATTCTACAAGCCACACCCAAACCTGATTGCCACCACCTGGGTTCAAATCAAGAAATCACTTAAATTGGATCTGTTAGACAAAGTGAAGTAGGCTACAAGATCTCAAGAACATGCCACGATCCAAAGAAATTCCAGAAGAATTAAGAAAAAAAGTAATCGAGATCCATCAGTCTGGAAAAGGCTACAAAGCCATTTCCAAGGCTGTGGGGATCCAGCGAAGCACTGTCAGAGCCATTATCCACAAATGGAGAAAGCTGGGAACAGTGGCAAACCTTCCCAGGAGTGGTCGACCACCTAAAATTACTCCAAGAGTGCGACGACGGGTAATCCAGGAGGTTACAAAAGACCCTCACAAAACATCAAAGGAACTGCAGGCCTCGCTGGCCTCAGTTAAGGTCAGTGTGCATGACTCCACCATAAGAAAGGTACTGGCCAAAGGTGGCATCCATGGCAGAGTACCCAGGCGAAAACCACTGCTGTCAAAAAAGAACACAAAGGACCGTCTCACATTTGCCAAAAGGTATCTCGATTATCCTCAAGACTTTTGGAGAAACATTTTATGGACTGATGAGTCAAAAATTGACCTTTTTGGAAGATGCACAGCCCGCTACATCTGGCGCACAAATGGCACAGCATTTGACAAAAAGAACATTATGCCCACAGTAAAGCATGGTGGTGGCAGTGTGATGGTCTGGGGTTGCTTTGCTGCCTCAGGACCAGGACAACTTACTGTGATTGATGGCATAATGAATTCTGGTGTTTACCAGGAAATTCTGAAGGACAATGTCAGGCCATCAGTTCGTGCCCTCAAGCTCAAGCGCTCTTGGATCATGCAGCAGGACAACGATCCAAAGCACACCAGCAAGTCCACCTCTGAATGGCTCAAGAAAAACAAAATGAAGGTTTTGGAGTGGCCAAGTCAGAGTCCAGATTTAAATCCAATTGAAATGCTGTGGTCTGACCTTAAGCGCGCGGTTCATGCAAGACGACCCTCCAATATGGCTGACTTGAAAAGATTTTGCAAAGAGGAGTGGGCCAAAATCCCTCCACAGCGTTGTGAAAGACTCATCACAAATTATCGCAAACGTTTGATTTCAGTTATCGCTGCCAAAGGTGGCCCAACTCCCTATTAGGTTCAGGGGGCAATTACTTTTTCACATAGTGTTAGATAAGTTTTGTTTTTTTTTGTGCCTTAATAAATGGAATCAACATTTCAAAACTGCATTTTGTGTTTCCTTGGGTTGTCTCTGTGTGATACTAAAATTGGTTTGATGATCTGAAACCTCTGTGAGTGATAAATATGCAAAAAACACAGAAATCAGGAAGGGGGCAAATACATATTCATGGCACTGTATATACAGTTTCTGAGATGTTTTGCTTCCATTTATGGTACAAAATTTGCACAAAATCCTGTTGAACACAATCTGATACTTGTCTTCTGTCCCAGAAGCCCAGAAGCAGAAAAACTACATTATAATATTTTTAATATATCACATGGTAATAAATACTCACATGGTCTGAAGACTCAGTGTATCGTAGAGGGCCTGTACTAGTGCATTTTTCGCTTTGTTTCGCTGGTGAGACTTCAGGTCAGGGTCCTTGTTGTTTAAAGAATTGATAAGGAACTGTGGGAACCAAAGTTGAAAAGATCCTGTGGTGGGTTTTGTAGGTACATCTGGTTCGTCATGAGGAACAAATTCATTCTCTTTTCTGTTGACATACAAAACCAAGTTTTTAAAAAAAGGTTAATCAAGTTACCTATCAGTAAAATATTTTACTACCACATTAAAGTGATACCCTGTAACTTTTAACCCAAACATCAGCCTAATGTAAGTAATAATGGATGATTTCTGGGGTCAGTATTAGTGCTTGATGAGTGTTTGTGCTCCGAGGGGGCTGCCCTCTTCGAAAACCAGACATCGTAACTTTGCAGGACCTTTTTAACACCCACCTAAACAATGCTATGGCTGAGCTGTGTACGTTTATTGCTTATAGCAGATATTGGACACACACTTGGAAAATTAAATGTCAATGCATGAATTTTAACTTACTCTTTCAGGGTACTCAGGATGGCCATGAAGCGCACTTGATCCTTTATTTTGGGAAATATCCGTTCACACATGCGTTCGGATAATCCCAGCAGTGTTGCACCATCAATTTCATTCTCTAGGAAAAATTGACAACAGACAAAAACAAAGACAAAACAAAAAGGTAAAAGACAGACAGAAAGAGAACGGCTAGAAGAACAGACATCAGATGAAACATAGGCTTATTGCAGAACTAGTTTTTCTGGAGGCAGAATTACTGGGTCAACACTGGTGATATTCTCCATAACATTAAAACTTTGAAGTAAAACAACATTTTGCCAAGTTTCAACCAAAAATTGTGCCATCTTATGACAATATTTAGTAATACAGGTGTTATCAATAAAAAGAGCACTGGTGTGAAAATAAAATGTTGTAAGACCAAAACGCAAAAGCACAGTCCCTGCAGTGAATCATCTATGTGATGCACCAATCTGTCAATTTACCTTCAACCTTGTGATTTGAACGGACGATGTAAAAGGGAAATATAGTCTTTTGCCTGAGCAGCGGTAACAGTCAAGGGGATGGAAGTCAGTTTCATCTCCAGGCTTAAGAATGACTGTATCATCAGTTTCTTCCACATGAAAAGGATGAAGATGGCTAGAAAATGCAACTGTTGCAAAACATTTTGCCACCAGAAACCAGTTCGACCGAAAATGCAGTATCTTACAGACCTGCACAAACACTGGTATTTGTTCACCCTCCAACAAGTCAATGATGAAAAAGTCCCCAATGCAATATCTTGTAGTGTCACTGTCACTGTTTTTGTCATCCAAAGTTCATCCTCCTCCGTTAGTACCATTTGCAGATTCCTGAAGTTGGTCAACACAGAGTCTGGCAATTCTTCTGGACTGATTTTGGTCGTTTCATGAGGTATAGTGTCTGTTTGAAACTGAGTAGATGTGTTCCACTCCCAGCACTGTCTGAGTTGATGTCTTTTGGCCAGTGAATAACACACATTTTTGAAATTATTCATAACCTGGGCCACTTTTTTGAAGTACAAATGTTTTGACTCATACCTCAAGCACCAATTGAACCATGGAGGTCCAAATTCCAGTATGAGACAAGGATAGTGCAACAGATAATGCACCTTTGGAGTAAGAGCTTCAGGATACAGGTCTTTAAAATTAGCAATGAATTGTGCAACTAGACAACCTAAATAACTAACCCAGCTTTTAGCAAATGTTGGAGCTAGGAGAAATTCAGTTGTCTCACACAGGAGCAGATACAACTGCCAGTCCTTGTTAGTAGAGGGAACCTTGTCTCCGATTACAAAAGATATCAAGCGAAACAGTGTCCACTTCTCAACGGATTTGCCAATTACATGGCCATTGGCAGGAAGTTTTTCTGAAATAGGCGGTGGCCTGTTCCTGATATCATTTTGTCCAAAGCTAAAATCCTTCAGGCGATTATTAAGTTCAGTAACAGTCACAACTTTGTCCTTATGCAGTGCCTTGATCACCAGTTTAAGTGTAAGTGGTATAACCCCCTCTAAAATATCATGCATAACATCAGGAGGAAATGCCTTGGTGACTTCAAAATGAGGAAGTACATTTAAAGCACAGGGTCCATTTACCCCATACACTGCAGTAGTGCTAGGATCATTTGCAATAGATTTCAAATGATATTCATGAACTTCAGGTGTACGCAGAACGCATTCCTCCTCATGTGTCTTTACAGCAATGTCCCTGTAATGACATAAGCAATATCTACACACTCTACCACTGCTGAAACTGCAGGAAAATCCTGCAAGGGCATGAGCTGACAAGTTATCTGCACATACGGTTGCAATAGTCCCTTTAACAAAATATTCTTGATCCTTGTAACAAACTCTCACACCTTCAGTTTGTAATTTCAAAACATCACTTAAAAGTGGTTCTAAAACTTTTGCTACACCATACTGTTTTAAAATACTATGTTTTACAAGAATTACAAGGTGTATGTTTTTCAAAGCTGATCTAAATTTGGGTTTTAGATTTCCCAAAGAAAAATAAAAAGCTGAGGCTTTATGCAAAGTTCTCTTAGATCCCAAAGGGTTCACTATCTCAAATTCATCATTGTATAACTGAAGAGTTAAACATGGGTGCCCACAATTAAAGAACAGAGATTCCTGAAAAATAGTTCCATCAATGAAGTTGGTTAAAGCATCAGACTCTTTTTGAGGACAATTAAAAATTTGTTCCTGAGATGCACTGTCCCTCAGAACTAGGTTTAGCACATCAAGTAATGGAATATATTGGAAAGTGTGTTTTCCGTGAGAATCACACCCAAGTGTATACTCTTTGGGCTCGATTAATGACAGTGTTTCAAGACAAAAGTTGTCAAGCTTGTACACACTACTTACTGCACTGAAGCAGTGTTCAACCAAAAATGGCTCTCTGAGCAAAGCTAATTGTGAATTATTAATATCTATGTTTACATTCTCTAAACAAGTGGCAAGAAGAGCCTGATAGGTTTGATGAAAATGACTAAACAGTAACTCCAACTCATTGATCACAGCTGACTGTACTGCTCTCTGAACAACATGCTTTTCTTGCAACTTCAGGTAGAATAATGCCAACTGTTTTTGAATAGAGTCTGTGAGATGGTTAACAATATCACCAACTGTTGATGTTGAACCCTCTACAGTAGAGTCTGGCTTTGTTTCATCAGACAACTGACTCGATTCTTGTTGAAAGGATGAATCACAGTTCACATCATTGTTATGATGCCGGCGAATGTGATTTTTTAAAGACTTGACTCTTGAATACTGTCGTGGACAGCCATCAAGTCCACATATTACTGAAAAATCACTCTCATTTTCATGGTAAAGCTGTAGATGTTTCAGCCACTTTGTGCGTGTTGGGGTCTTAACAGGACATCTCTGGACTGGAATACCTCCGTCATTCATATCCACAGCTCACCTATGAAAGTTGTTGTGAAGTCTTCCAATCCATTGACCTTCAGCCATGAGCAGACATTGTCAACTGACCACAAATTTGTCATCCCTGGAGGAGATAGAGATAGACACTATTACTGCACAGCTAATCAGTGTTGAAGTGGTTGTGTAACATTATACAGTTGTAAAGTGTTCATTTTGATAGACAAATGACCACTGCAGGTAAGCATTTACATTATTATTCAATTTTACACTTTTTAAATATTCTGTGCTTTTCTTCTACATTATAAGATGATTCATCAAATAAATCAGCAAATACTATGCATGTTGATAATAGTTTCTATGTCTTGAGGGGAAAAAACAACATATGAAGAAGCCAAGTCCAAAAGTTTAAGTCGAAGTCCGTGTTGGCGCCCCTGGCACCAGCTTTACTTTGATAGGGAGGGAGGGAGGTGGCGCAGAGACAACTTTTGGAGCATTTAACTGCTTTACTAACTAGCTTACATTACTAATGCAGCTTTTCATTACACTACAAAACAGTATAATATACAAATCGGCGAGTTTCAGTTACTCACATTAACGAATAGTGCTAGCTAACGCGGCTAACGTAACAAGCTAAAGTGGCTAAGCCAACGGCGGCTTAGCGGTAGAGAAACACGCTGTTTTAAAAGTAAAATGAGTCGTTTCTGTGCTCAATTTAATTACGGTTAACTTAATATAGTATTTCATAACAAAATATTTTTAACCATATTTTACAGAACTTGCCGTGACTGTCAATCTCCAACTTTGTGTCAGGGCGGGAAGGTACAGGAAACAACGGTGACACAACAAAATGGTGACGTTCGTGAGCACTTTTTCCCTCCTGAACTTTATTGAAACATTTGTACAAAACAGAACAAAGGCACAGTCTTTTCTTCATTGCTTCAAATCTCTGAATCCTTTCGGTCTACTTCTCTCTGATGTTTCCGAACTATTACTCCAGAAGTTTTAAATGATTTCCTTTGGAATATCGGTCAGATATGTTTTCTAAGTTGTTAGTAAATGTTAGACTTACGGTGCACAGATGACATTTGTGCAGAGCCGAGTCTCTTACGGATCCGTGACCGAATCTCCCAAAAGCTGCTGTTGGTAGCTCGAGCTCGTCTGCTCGAGGTAGCGTCGACCATATGACACAGAAGTTTTTCAGGAATTGTTCTGAGACACAGCTGTTGATTCAGCAGTCCAAACGTCACGTGACCACATCAGCCGCGACCTCGTTGTGTTGTCAATGCACGCAGGTGCTCCCGGGGATTTCGATGGGACTGAAGTTATTAAGTAAATGTTTTAAAATGGATTCAGTCGCATTGTAAACCGAAAGTTTTGAGAGGAGATTTTGTTTGCAACTATTCAGCATTTAGGATTGAAAAAAAGCCTCATCATTGAAATGGTCTTAACTGATGGGTTTCAAGCATTTGCGCAAGACGCCGTTGCCATGGTAACAGGCTCGAAGTACGAGAACAGAGGGGGCGGTGTCTTCGACATCACAGGTAGATATTTACTTTTTCTTTATATTTTTACTTTTAAATAGCTTTGCAAAAAGTAGACTTTAAAGTTAAATCATATGAATTTCATTGAGAAGCGTCGGAGGAAACGTCTCCGTCTGCAGCTGCAGAGGAACAAGACAACCTGTGGAACCTTCAGCAGCAGAGATGATTTCTTATAACTACCAGCATAGATTTTTTTATGCTTTTAAATCTGGTTAATTGTAATTTAATGCTTGTGTTTCTTTCAGGCTCAACCTGCAGGAGGGTTAGAGGGCCAGAAGAGGAGCAAACTGAAGCCAAACGTCATTGAAAATATATTTAAAATAAATAAATAAATAAAAACTTTACAACTTGCACATGCATTTGTCTCAAATTAATACAACTGTATAAATACAGTTACACAGTCACTGTCCCAGTTGCATAAACACCCGTGTTCTACTAGCTCTTCCCTTACTTACTCTAACTTACCTAAAAGCTTTAAGTTTGACACTTCAACAATCTTCAACCTCTGCTTTCCAGAGGAGAGATATATCCTGATTTTGAGCAACAGATGGCTGTATTATGTGCATATCTTGTAATGTTACTTGTTTAAGATTTGTTTTTAGCCCATTTGTTTTGTTCAGTTAATATTTCAGCTAATTAACACTAATTGTAAAATAGTATTTACCTGTCTGTGTACCTGTATACACTGAAGGTTTTTAATATGTCCTCACAACCCTCGAGGTAGACCCTAATAATTTGTTCAAATTCAGTTTTGAGTCATTAAAAATCAAGTTGCCAAACGTTATTCACATTATTTATAATTACATTACTTTATAACTCCTCTATCTAAAAAATGTAATTGCAAAATATAACCCTCTACAATAAAAAAAGGACCCTGAATTGAACAGAGCCACAAGTTAGTCTGTACAGAGTAGGCATGTGGTCATAAGGCCATATTTTAAACATAAAAAGGTTCTTCAAAGCACTAAAAGCGTGCAGAATTATTTTTTTCTTAAATTCAGTTCCCCAAAGAACCTTAAACAGTGAGAAAAGGTTCTTTAACATAAAAAGGTTCCCCAGGGCACTCAAAGTGCTTCAGAGCACTTATGAAGAACCATTTTTATTTAGAGTGCACCACATCTCAGCCAAGACCCCCGGCAGCAAAAGCCCATCATCGCCAGGTTTGGGGATTATCAACACAAGGCAAAGGTGATGAAGTTTGCCCGAGAAAAAGAAAAACTTCTCTACAAAGGCACGAGAGTGTCTGTCTACCCGGATTTCAGTGCTGCGGTCCTGCGGAAACGTCAGCTGTTTGCTCCGGTAAAAAAGAAACTAAACGCAGCTGGAATCAGGTGTGCAGTGTTACTCCCTGCTACACTCTCGGTTGATTATATGGGAACACGAAAGCGCTTTGAGACACCTCTGGAAGCGCACGAGTTTCTAAACAGTCTGGATAAAGACCCTGGCCGTGGTAGGGGCTGTTTTTTTCTCCCGTTTTTCCTGTCTGGCTTGATAAGCGCCAGTGTGATTAAAACGGTGGCTCCAATAAATATAAAGAGGTCATTTTTATTTTATTTTCTTTAATAATGAGGCAGACAGGACTATAGGTTTAGTGTAGAATTGAGCTGATAATGATCTTTTGTAGGTTGTTATTTTGGCTCATATCTTTAGTTGTTTTTTTTTTTTTTTTTTTTTTTTTTGTCTTGTCTTTGCACGTGATGTCTTTTAAATTAAGGAGATGGTTAAAAAAAATAAAAAATGAAGTGCAATGTCTATCCCAGTGAATTTATGTTCATTTAATATAAAAGGATGTAAAAAAACAGTAAAGAGAAATAGAATTATTACTTTCTTGAGAAAGGAGAATATTTCAGTTGCACTGTTGTAAGAGACACATTTAACTGAAAAAGAGCATAAAAAGCTTAAAAAAGACTGGGTAGGACAGATTTATTTTTCTTCGTTTAATAGTAAAAAAAGAGGTGTGGCAGTACTTATACATAAAAAGTTACCTTTGATTATTTAACATATTGAAACAGATGATAATGGTTGTTTTGTTTTGCTTCATGGAGTTATGTTTGGTGAAAAAGTCACTATTCTTAATGTGTATGCTGCCCCGGATCTTGATCCGTCATTCTTTACCACCTTGACTGTTATTTAAATATAGATGCCCCTTTATGATATTAGGTGGTGACTGGAACTGTGTCATGAGCAATACTCTGGACAAAAAACCTACCATTTCTGGGGTTAAACAAACACCAAGACAGCGAGCTTTATATAAAATGATAGATGAAGTAGATTTAGTAGATGCTTGGAGATGTATGCACTTTGGAGACAAAGATTTTACTTTTTTTTCAAATCCTCATAAAACATACTCAAGAATCGACTTTTTTTTGGTCTCAAAAACAATGTTTGAATTTGTCAAAAGTAGTACTATTGGTAGTATACATTTATCTGATCACGCACCTATAAAAATCTAAATAGAATTTACAGGTTTAAATAAAGATAAGAAGTCGTGGCAGTGCAATAGATCAATATTATCTGATCCAATTTTTTTTAATTCTGCAAAAGATAACCTCCAATTATTTTTAGAAATTAATGACAATAATGAAACTGATGCATCAAATTTATGGGAAACTACAAAAGCATATTTACGGGGTTTAATGATTTCATATTGTGCTGCAAGAAAAAAGCAAATAACTAAAGAGCAAAAAAGACTTGAGTTGAAATTAAAAGAAGCTGAGGCTGAACATAAAAATAACCTTACAACTGAAAGTTGGGACAAGGTTGTAGTTGCAAAATCAGAATTAAACTCATTACAAATGCAAAAATCAGAGAAAGATTTGTTTTTGCAGAAATATGAAAGGTATGATGATCGCAGATCTGCAAAGTATCTGGCAAGTTTAATTAACAATAAAAAACATTGTTCTGCAATAACAAAAGTTAAGGATAAAAATGATAAAGTGGTTTATACATCCTGTGAAATCGCAAATGTATTTAGAAATTATTTTGGTGATGATATGAAAAAACTACCAAAAACTATGCAGCAATCCATTATTACTGTAATACTAAAAGAACATAAAAACCCTGAAAATCCTTCATCATATAGACCAATATCAATTCAAAATACAGATTCAAAAATATTAGCAAATATTTTAGCACTACGTCTGAATACTATAATGGATAAATTAGTGGCTACCGATCAAACAGGCTTTATACAAACACGTCAATCCTGCTCCAACGTGAGACGACTGCTTGGAATACTTCAGTATATAACATCTAGGAGGGAAAAGGCAGCCGTCATTACGTTGGATGCGGAAAAAGCCTTTGACCGTGTAGAATGGAAATATCTTTTTAGAACATTAAAAGAATTTTCATTTAATGAAACATTTATTAATTGGATTAAACTACTCTATACATTACCACAAGCTGCAGTACTCATAAATGGAACAATATCTGAGACATTCTCGCTTGAAAGAGGCACTAAACAGGGATGTCCTTTGTCCCCTCTACTGTTCGCCTTAATAATCGAACCTCTTGCAGAGGCTATAAGATTAAATGATCAGGTTAAAGGCATTCAAACAAATCACAGCACACACAAGATATCATTATATGCAGATGATGTACTTTTATTTTTGAAAAACCCAACTAAATCAATTCCGCCCTTAGCATAATTGAAGAGTTTGGTAAATTCTCCGGATATAAAATTAACTATGAAAAATCGTTGGTTCTACCACTTGGAGAAAAAACAAATAGTTTAATTAATTACCACCCATTTAAAGTAAAAAGTAATTTTAAATATCTTGGTCTATTTTTCTGCTCTGATCTCTCAAAATTAATTAAAAATAATCTTTTACCTATTATATCAAAAGTAAAAATTGATCTCTCAAGATGGACTAATCTCTCACTATCTTTGCTTGATCATATAGCAATTATTAAAATGAATGTCCTCCCACGCCTATTGTATCCCTTACAAATGCTACCCGCATACATACCCTTAAAAATCTTATAGGTGCATTTGTTTGGAACAATGGGAGTCCGAGAATGGAATTACAAAAAACTTCAGTTACCTATAAAAAAGGGTGGACTTAAAATCCCTAATCTAAAATTCTATCACTGGGCTTCTCAACTAAAATTTGTGTTAGAATGGATCAAAAAAGGTCAGTTTTGCTTCCCAGATTTAGAAAGTATAGATATGGATAACAGTCACCTAGAGCACCTCCCGTTTATATGTTTTACGAATATAAAAACTCAATTTAGTAATAATTATATAATTAAAAATATATACAAAACTCTTACTGCCGTACGCCAACATTTCTGTCTCAACCAATATTCATTTTTAGGACCTATTGCGAACAATCCTGATTTTCATCAAATGTGTATTGATGCTGGATTTAAGGAATGGCAAACAGCTGGTATAAAAAAAATATCGGATCTATATTTAGATGACAGAATAAAGTCCTTTCAACAATTACAAAATTAATTTAATCTCCCACAAACTCAGTTTTTCAGATATCTACAAATAAGAAGTTATTTAAACTCCATTCCATATTACCAAACGGGTAAGAAAATAAATGTTTTAGATGATCTGTTACTAAAGACAATCGCAGTAAAAAGAAAAATAATCACTTATATATATGATCATTTTATAGTAAATAGCAATATTTGCATAAATATTAAACAAAGCTGGGAAAAAGACTTTGGGTCTCAACTGGATGACCAGATATGGAGTAAAGTACTGATAAATGCAAGACATATTACAAGATCTAATAAATCCTATGAAACACAATATAAAATTATTAATAAACTGCATGTGGCTCCTGTAATTCGAAGTATGATAATACATGTACCAAAATACGTCAAAAATGTCAAAAAGAAACAGGAACTTACTTTCACCTAATATGGTCATGTCCTATCATTACTTCATTCTGGTCTTCAGTCCTTATGGAAACTGAGAAATATACTGGTATTAAACTGCCAATGGACCCAAAGTACTGTATTCTTGGTATTAACAGACTACCGATCAAAGAAACAAAGTTACTGTCTATAATGTTGTATGTCGCTCGTCTATCTATACTTCATGTCTGGATAAAAGACCACCCTCCTACATTATCTCTGTGGCATGAAAAACTGATGGCACTGTTACCATATGAAAGACTGTACAGTGTACTGGATGCATCTATGGACAACTTTGTAAAAGACTGGTCACCCCTGAGTGTGTATTTTGGTTCTGAATGGAAGACAATAACATGCATAAACATGAATAGACAATAACAGACAAAAATATCCCCCTGTATGTAACATACTTTTGAGGATTTTTGTAACAAGAAAGGTGTATTGTGTACTGAGTAAAAAAAATTTTAACTAAAAAAAAAAAAAAAATGTACTTAAATTTTTTTCCTTAATAATTAAACACAAATTCTAGATTATGAATTAATATAACATAGGAAAAACTAAGCAGTGGTTTGCCCAAGATATATATTAATAATAACTATTGTTATTAAAATCATGAACAACCGTAATTATATTATAACAAATAATAACAATATAACTATCTAACATTAACAATTATAATAACATTAATAATAATAATATAAATTATATAAATATTATTATAAATCATACATAACACAAAGTTTAAAAAATAAACACAAACACCTTTTATCACCCTTCAATATGTATTCATATACTTTATAATTTTATTTACTTATTTACGTATTTTTATTTTCTTGTATGTACGAGGGAAGTGGGATGGGTGGGGACGTACTATTGTATTTTCTCTCTATTATTTATTTATATGTTTTCTTTTTTGTCTTGTTATAATGTAATCAAAAATACTTGAAAATAAAGAGTTAAAAAAAAAAAAAAAAGAAGATTTCTCTGCAGCTGTGGGGGAGTACCAGTGATGGACAAGAAGTTAAGTAAAGAGAACTGGTCAGTGAGTTTGTAAGATAAAAAAGAAACAATTCCCTCATCTTGAACACAAACAAAAAAAGAGATGAATGTTGACTTCAGGAGGACCAGAAATACATGAAACACTGTTTACATCCTGGGAGAAGAGTTGGAGGTGGTGGAGGAATACCAGTAGCTCGGAGTTCAGCTGGACAACAGACTGGAAGCATCGTGAAGAAAGAACAGATCAGGCTCTACTTCTGGAGGAAGATCCTTCAAAGTCTGAACCAAGACGTTCCACCTTTTATCAGTCTGCTCTGCTGGGTGGCAGAACCAGAACCAGAGACGTAGAGGACCTTGGCAAAATGATCCACACATTCTGGTTCTGTTCTGGAGACTGGATAATTAGTTCCGCATGTTCTATATCAGAGAACAATGGTGCACAAGCTGCTGGACATGATGGATGTTTCTCCACATTCCCTTAACAACAAAACTTTCAATCAAAGGACTCCTCAGGTCCGCAGAGACAAGGAAGGAAAGCCCAGTGGTTCCTAAAGGAAACAAGTAAGGAAAGCCCAGCGGTTCCTAAAGGAAACAAGGAAGGAAAGCCCAGCGGTTCCTAAAGGAAACAAGGAAGGAAAGCCCAGCGGTTCCTAAAGGAGACAAGGAAGGAAAGCCCAGCGGTTCCTAAAGGAAACAAGGAAGGAAAGCCCAGCGGTTGATAAAGGAAACAAGGAAGGAAAGCCCAGCGGTTCCTAAAGGAAACAAGGAAGGAAAGCCCAGCGGTTCCTAAAGGAAACAAGGAAGGAAAGCCCAGCGGTTCCTAAAGGAAACAAGGAAGGAAAGCTCAGCGGTTCCTAAAGGAAACAAGGAAGGAAAGCTCAGCGGTTCCTAAAGGAAACAAGGAAGGAAAGCCCAGCGGTTCCTAAAGGAGACAAGGAAGGAAAGCCCAGCGGTTCCTAAAGGAGACAAGGAAGGAAAGCCCAGCGGTTCCTAAAGGAGATAAGGAAGGAAAGCCCAGCGGTTCCTAAAGGAGACAAGGAAGGAAAGCCCAGCGGTTCCTAAAGGAGATAAGGAAGGAAAGCCCAGCGGTTCCTAAAGGAAACAAGGAAGGAAAGCCCAGCGGTTCCTAAAGGAAACAAGGAAGGAAAGCCCAGCGGTTCCTAAAGGAAACAAGGAAGGAAAGCTCAGCGGTTCCTAAAGGAAACAAGGAAGGAAAGCTCAGCGGTTCCTAAAGGAAACAAGGAAGGAAAGCCCAGCGGTTCCTAAAGGAGACAAGGAAGGAAAGCCCAGCGGTTCCTAAAGGAGACAAGGAAGGAAAGCCCAGCGGTTCCTAAAGGAGACAAGGAAGGAAAGTCCAGGGGTTCCTAAAGGAGACAAGGAAGGAAAGCCCAGCGGTTCCTAAAGGAAACAAGGAAGGAAAGCCCAGCGGTTCCTAAAGGAGACAAGGAAGGAAAGCCCAGTGGTTCCTAAAGGAAACAAGGAAGGAAAGCCCAGTGGTTCCTAAAGGAGACAAGGAAGGAAAGCCTAGCGGTTCCTAAAGGAGACAAGGAAGGAAAGCCCAGCGGTTCCTAAAGGAGACAAGGAAGGAAAGTCCAGCGGTTCCTAAAGGAGACAAGGAAGGAAAGCCCAGCGGTTCCTAAAGGAGATAAGGAAGGAAAGTCCAGGGGTTCCTAAGGGAGACAAGGAAGGAAAGTCCAGTGGTTCCTAAAGGAGACAAGGAAGGAAAGTCCAGCGGTTCCTAAAGGAGATAAGGAAGGAAAGCCCAGCGTTCATAAAGGAGACAAGGAACGAAAGCCCAGCGGTTCCTAAAGGAAACAAGGAAGGAAAGCCCAGCGGTTCCTAAAGGAAACAAGAAAGGAAAGCCCAGCGGTTCCTAAAGGAGACAAGGAAGGAAAGCCCAGCGGTTCCTAAAGGAGACAAGGAAGGAAAGCCCAGCGGTTCCTAAAGGAGATAAGGAAGGAAAGTCCAGGGGTTCCTAAAGGAAACAAGGAAGAAAAGCCCAGAGGTTCCTAAAGGAAACAAGGAAGGAAAGCCCAGCGGTTCCTAAAGGAAACAAGGAAGGAAACCCCAGCGGTTCCTAAAAGAGACATGAACGGAAAGCCCAGACGTTCCTAAAGGAGACAAGGAAGGAAAGCCCAGCGGTTCCTAAAGGAGACAAGGAAGGAAAGCCCAGCGGTTCCTAAAGGAAACAAGGAAGGAAAGTCCAGCGGTTCCTAAAGGAGACACAAAAGGAAAGCCCAGCGGTTCCTAAAGGAGATAAGGAAGGAAAGCCCAGCGGTTCCTAAAGGAGACAAGGAAGGAAAGTCCAGCGGTTCCTAAAGGAAACAAGGAAGGAAAGTCCAGCGGTTCCTAAAGGAGACACAAAAGGAAAGCCCAGCGGTTCCTAAAGGAGACAAGGAAGGAAAGCCCAGCGTTCATAAAAGAGACAAGGAACGAAAGCCCAGCGGTTCCTAAAGGAAACAAGGAAGGAAAGCCCAGTGGTTCCTAAAGGAAACAAGGAAGGAAAGCCCAGTGGTTCTTAAGAGACAAGGAAGGAAAGCCCAGCGGTTCCTAAAGGAGACAAGGAAGGAAAGCCCAGCAGTTCCTAAGAGACAAGGAAGGAAAGCCCAGCGGTTCCTAAAGGAAACAAGGAAGGAAAGCCCAGCGGTTCCTAAAGGAGACACGAAAGGAAAGCCCAGCGGTTCCTAAAGGAAACAAGGAAGGAAAGCCCAGCTGTTCCTAAAGGAGACACAAAAGGAAAGCCCAGCGGTTCCTAAAGGAGACACGAAAGGAAAGCCCAGAGGTTCCTAAAGGAGACACGAAAGGAAAGCCCAGCGGTTCCTAAAGGAGACACGAAAGGAAAGCCCAGAGGTTCCTAAAGGAAACAAGGAAGAAAAGCCCAGCGGTTCTTAAGAGACAAGGAAGGAAAGCCCAGCGGTTCCTAAAGGAGACAAGGAAGGAAAGCCCAGCGGTTCCTAAAGGAGACACAAAAGGAAAGCCTAGCGGTTCCTAAAGGAAACAAGGAAGGAAAGTCCAGCCGTTTCTAAAGGAGACACAAAAGGAAAGCCCAGCGGTTCCTAAAGGAGATAAGGAAGGAAAGCCCAGCGGTTCCTAAAGGAGACAAGGAAGGAAAGTCCAGCGGTTCCTAAAGGAAACAAGGAAGGAAAGTCCAGCGGTTCCTAAAGGAGACACAAATGGAAAGCCCAGCGGTTCCTAAAGGAGACAAGGAAGGAAAGCCCAGCGTTCATAAAGGAGACAAGGAACGAAAGCCCAGCGGTTCCTAAAGGAAACAAGGAAGGAAAGCCCGGTGGTTCCTAAAGGAAACAAGGAAGGAAAGCCCAGCGGTTCTTAAGAGACAAGGAAGGAAAGCCCAGCGGTTCCTAAAGGAGACAAGGAAGGAAAGCCCAGCAGTTCCTAAGAGACAAGGAAGGAAAGCCCAGCGGTTCCTAAAGGAAACAAGGAAGGAAAGCCCAGCGGTTCCTAAAGGAGACACGAAAGGAAAGCCCAGCGGTTCCTAAAGGAAACAAGGAAGGAAAGCCCAGCGGTTCCTAAAGGAGACACAAAAGGAAAGCCCAGCGGTTCCTAAAGGAGACACGAAAGGAAAGCCCAGAGGTTCCTAAAGGAGACACGAAAGGAAAGCCCAGCGGTTCCTAAAGGAGACACGAAAGGAAAGCCCAGAGGTTCCTAAAGGAAACAAGGAAGAAAAGCCCAGCGGTTCTTAAGAGACAAGGAAGGAAAGCCCAGCGGTTCCTAAAGGAGACAAGGAAGGAAAGCCCAGCGGTTCCTAAAGGAGACACAAAAGGAAAGCCTAGCGGTTCCTAAAGGAAACAAGGAAGGAAAGCCCAGCGGTTCCTAAGAGACAAGGAAGGAAGGCCCAGCGGTTCCTAAAGGAGACAAGGAAGGAAAGCCCAGCGGTTCCTAAAGGAGACAAGGAAGGAAAGCCCAGCGGTTCCTAAAGGAGACAAAGAAGGAAAGCTGACGGTTCCTAAAGGAGACAAGGAAGGAAAGCCCAGCGGTTCCTACAGGACACAAGGAAGGAAAGCTGACAGTTCCTAAAGGACACGAGGAAGGAAAGCTGATGGTTCCTAAAGGAGATAAGGAAGGAAAGCTGACAGTTCCTAAAGGACACGAGGAACCGATCTGCGTGATGCGGCATTTTGTACCAGGAGCATGTCAGGTGTGGAGAGCCTGTGAGTTCACTCCACCTAACAGGATCCATGAGATCACGAAATCACAGGAGAAGTGAAGAATCTTGTGATTCTCCACTTCCAGGATAAACGTCTCGTCTTCTATGATGAAAAAAAAAGTAAAAACACTGACCGGTTAAACACAAAATGGTTCAGCAGCGCAAATCTGCACAGGGGCTTTTATTTTGAAAAATACCAGAAGCTTTTACACTGCTCCCGTGTTTGATTTCCTGTATGCCCCTATCTGAGCTGCAGAATTGACGCATTCTGGGTGCGTGAAGTGTCAAAAATAGACTTGGCGTGTAAATTTGTGCTGCGGCACAGCCGGTATAAAATAAGCCACTGACAAAAATGGCTGCGTATAGTAGTGGAGGCCGCGGCGCAGCCGGCACAAAACAGGTGTAATGTTCAAGCTCAGCTTAGCTTTGTTTCACCTCTGACTGGTGATCCAGTTAAACTGGGTTCTTGATGCATTTCTGTTCTCAGCATATCACCAATATGAACTATACAGAAATATGTGTTATACACCATGACTCTCCACAGTCTGTGTAATGTCTTTAATGAGTGAGAGAATTATTCCTGCTGATCTACAATAAAGTGCAGAGAAATTCAGCACCCTTGAGGTGTGGCAGAGTACTGCCTGCCTCACCTCAAGGGGGCGTAGTTGCATGCTGGTGGATGAATAGTGGTTTAAATCTTATTTGGAGAACAGGAAGTACTTTGTGTCAATAGGTAACTTTACATCTGAGCAGACAAGAATTACATGTGGAGTTCCCCAAGGTTCCAACCTGGGGCCTCTTCTGTTTAACATCTACATGCTCCCACTAGCACACGTCATAAAGAACAACATTATTTACCATAGCTACGCAGATGACACACAGGTTTATATTACAATGTCACCAGGAGACCGAGTTCCCATACAGGCTCTTGGTAAATGTATTGAGGAGATTAATGACTGGATGTGTCTGAACTTTCTTCAGTTAAACAAAAACTAAACTGATGTGATAGTCTTTGGAGCCAAAGAGGAACGATTAAAGGTCACCACAGAGCTTCAGTCCATACACCTAAAAACCACCAACCAGACCAGAAATCTGGGTGTAGTGATGGACTCAGACCTAAAAACCACCAACCAGACCAGAAATCTGAGTGTAGTGATAGACTCAGACCTAAAAACCACCAACCAGACCAGAAATCTGGGTGTAGTGATGGACTCAGACCTAAAAACCACCAACCAGACCAGAAATCTGGGTGTATTGATGGACTCAGACCTAAAAACCACCAACCAGACCAGAAATCTGGGTGTATTGATGGACTCAGACCTAAACTTTGTGGTTCTCAAAGTCAGCCTACTATCACCTTTTTTTTATTTATTTATTTTTTTTAATTTATTTATTTATTTAGCACATAATAAAAGACTGTATAATAAAAGAATACAAAAATACAAGTCAAACGTACAAATTCCTGTGCATGGAAGTGGTGGAAGCCCAAATGGGCTTATAAAAAAAACCACGCCCAGTCAATTCATATTATTAGTACAATCATGTGTATAAATATAAAACAGCATCAATGTAGAACATAATAATCTTCACAGTTCACATTTTAAAGCATTAATATCTCACCATCAGCTTATTTTTTAGTCTGCTTTTATACATAGTCAGTGATACAAAGGGTTCCACAAGATCAATATTAGTATTCCAAAGTTTAGCACCATGGAATCTAATTGAGAATTGATCACGCAAGGTTTTATATAAAGGAAGGTGTAAATTTGTAGCTTGTCTAGTAGGATAATTATGAATTTGAGTGTTGTTTTGAAAATAACTTTTAATATAAGAAGGCCAATTGGAATCATTTTGAGTTCTGAACACAAATGTACAAGTAAGAAGTGTGTTTATATCAAAAATATTCAAGATTCGTAATTTATTGAACAAAGGTGCACTTGGTGTATCAGATTTGGAAAAAGTAGCTATCCGTAAAAACTTTTTCTGTAAGAAAAATATTCTGTTTAAGTGAGTTGTAAATGTTGCTCCCCAAATAATATTACAATAAGTAAGATAGGGATAAATTAAACTATAGTATAATGTTACAAGACATGAAGTATGAACATAATGTCTTATTATGCTTAAAATTCCAACTGATTTAGTTATCTTTTTGCAGACATGTCCAATTTGATCTTTCCAACTAAGTTTCTCATCAATCCAGACACCCAAAAAACATGCTGATGGAACTTGCACTATTTCCTCATTATCCATTTTAATTTTAATTCGATCACTATATGTTTTATTTCCAGCAAATAAAATAAAACTCGATTTTTTTATATTTAATGATAATTTATTTGCTTTAAACCAGTTTGAATAATTACGTAGATTGTGATTTAATTGATTAATTAGAGTAACCATATTTCTGTTTGAGATTAAAAGATTAGTATCATCTGCAAAAAGCAATGGAAATGCAGAACTAGATACGGCAGCAAAATCATTTATATAAATAATAAATAACAACGGTCCCAATATTGAACCTTGTGGAACTCCATATTTGATCAAATTCATTCTTGATTTATAATCATCGATAAAAACATACTGATTTCTATTTGATAAATAGTTTCTAAGCCATTTGTATACAGTATCTTTAAAACCATATTTATGAAGTTTTAAAAGTAGAATATCATGATTTACTGTATCAAATGCTTTAGAAAGATCTAAAAATACCCCTATGGCAAATTCATTCTTATTTAAGGCAGTATGTATTCTATCAGTTAATTCAATAAGTGCCATATAAGCAGAATGATTTTTGCGAAAACCATATTGATAATTGTATAAAATTTGATTTTTTATTAGGTGTTGATTCATTCTTTTGTATACTAGTTTTTCTAAGATTTTTGAGAAACATGGTAATATTGAAATTGGACGATAATTTGAAAAGTTGGTTTGATCCCCGCTTTTATATAATGGTAAGACTTTAGCTGTCTTTAGATCTGATGGCACTATTCCGGATTTCATGGACAATGAAAAAATAAAAGTTAATGGTTCAATGACTGTTGAAACAACTTCTTTAATAAGAGAAGCGCTGATCTCATCGTGTCCAGGAGCAGACATTTTTAAAGTTAATAGAATTTCCTTTACTTCATTCAAATCAGGCGGAACAAAATGACTAAATGATGTAAATGAACCTTTTAAATAATCTAATGGATTGAGGTTCGAACTGTCAATTTTTTTGGCAAGAGAGGGACCAACATTTGAGAAGAAGTCATTAAACTTACATGCAATATCATAAGGGTCACAGAAAGTATTGTTTCCATCTGAAAAAGTCGATGGATAACTTGGTGATGCTTTTTTTCTCTGAAGAAGCTGATTTATTTTTTTCCATGTGGCTTGAATATTTTTAACAGAATTTGAAAAATACTCAGTAAAGTAGTTTTTCTTTGCCACCCTAAGAAGATGAGTGTATTTATTTCTATAAGATTTATATTTAGCTAAATTTAAAGGGGAAGGTGAGGATAAATACTTCCTGTAGAGTTTATTTTTTATTTTAGATGACATTTTCAGTCCACTGGAAAACCAAGGATTATTATGTTTTCTGGATGAACCACTAGGACTAATAATTATTGGAAAACTCTTAGTAAAAACCTGATTAAGGAGTTCCATGAGTATCTGATAAGCTGTATTAGCATCACTTTCTCCAAAAACCCTTTCAAAAGAAATCTGCTCCAACATTTGTTTGAATTTTAGTTTATTTGAAGAATTAAAATTTCTGTACTTGGTGACAGACTTTTTATTGAGTTGATTAATATTATCTAATGGAACTATTTGAAATATTGGGAAGTGGTCAGATATGTCATTAAATAAAACCCCTGACTGTGTTTCACTATTTAAACTATTGTATAAGATATTATCGATCAATATTACTGTACTTTCTGTGACTCTTGTAGGTTTGGTAATTACTGGGAAAAAGTAATTTTCATGCAAATGACTTAAAAAATCATCCGTAGCAGAATGGCTTTCCTTATTAAATAGATTTATATTAAAGTCTCCAAGAATATGGCAAGTTTTACCTTCTTTATTTATATGTTCCAATGTATCTGAAAGCAAATTGTTAAAGCTTGCAATATTAGTATTTGGAGGTCTATAAATACAACCTATAATGATATTTTTAGTCTTTTTATTAGACAATATTTCTATAAAAACATGTTCAATTTCTGATTCATTTGATTCCATAACAAGATCATGGCGAACACTGTAATCCAAGTTTTTATGAACAAAAATTGATACTCCTCCTCCAGACCTTGACTGTCTGACAAAATGAATAGATACATAAGATGGTAATTCATATAGTCCAAGATCTTTAGATTGTTCAGTCAGCCAGGTTTCACTAAGGGCAATTATAGAAAACTCATGATTTAAGGATGATAAGAAATATAACAATTGATCATAATTTTTAACAAGACTACGAATATTTAAATGTAAAACTGAAAATGTTTGATCAATATTTGAAAAAGATTGAATAAGCTGATTAAATTGAGCTTCATTATAATATTTGCAAGAATTACCATTATTTGAGTTTGAAAAAAAATTTATATCAGGGTCAATTTCTAATCCATGAGTAACTTCATCTCTGTTGAGCTCAAATGGGTTGAATAACAGAGTATCATTTACTGTGAAATTCTCATGATTATTAGATAGAAAAACTTGAAATTCATCATTATCTAGTGCAAAAAATGGTAACATTGACCCACACTTTTCACAAAACCATGATGTGGAAGCATCTGATGTTTTGTCCCAATCTTTTACACATTTGGGATGAAAATCACCTTTACATATAGAGCAATTAACAGTTAGCTTCTGACATTTTGAACAGTTTTTATGATTAGTCATGTTATAAAACAAAATCTGTAAACAGTGTAACTGCAATAGCTTTTTACTTATTCATAAAACATGATTTTCAGACCTGTGGGGGCTTTGTTGGGGGATGAGTGATAAGTTTGTCATATCTTAGATAGGCAATGTCCCCTCTTTGTCTTGCTTCCTTCATTGCTGGAATCAGATCTTTGCGTTTCTGACGAACAATTTCCGAGAAATCTTCATTTATAAAGATATTTGAACCTTTAAGTTTCTTAGCATTTTCCATCACAGCCTGACGATCCTTGTATCTGAAAAACTTTACCACTATTGGTCTGGGGTGTCCTCCATGCCCTGGTGGCTTTCCTGAGCGGTGAGCCCGCTCCAGTTCAATGTGCTTAGGATCCAGTTTGAGTTGGTCTGAGATGATTTTTCGGACCTTGTCCTCAGATTCGGACCATTTCTCTTGTGTAGACTCTGGTACTCCATCAAAAATCAAATTATTACGCCGTGACTGATTCTCAATGTGGTCAATTTTGCCAGTAAGATTGTTGAAAGTGGAGCCAAAAGCAGAGACATCACTTTTAATCTTATCCCATTGAGTTGACATATTGTGAGATAGTGATTTTACATCTTCGACATCTTTCTGTGTATATTCAAGACTAGATTTAAGGTCACATACCTCTCTAATAATTCCATCTAGTCTTTTGTTGAAAGAATCCATCAACATTTGCACAAAACCTTTGTATGCACTCTCCTGTTGTTGCAGTAGTTCCTTATATAAAGTTGCTTGTTGATCCAGCATATCCTTCACTTGAGAAGATGTCAGTAGATCTTCTTCGTATCTTGTGTTCTTTGGTGGCATCTTTGGGTTTTGTTTGCAGATTTTTAGCAGAAGATGAAGTCTGGCCCAGAACAATAATCAATTAGGCCTGTAGATGTTGATATCCTCTGTATCAAATATCCAGGTGTTTTGACAAACAATAATCACACCATAGTAAAAAATACTAAGTCAGTAACCAAAAAAGTTTAAATGGAAAAGATATTTCACAAGATTGTTCTGGTTTTAGATGGATGAACTTAGGCCCAGGCTCTCAGTGGCACCCAGCAGCAGCCATCTTAGATTCCAACTAACCTTAAGAACATATCAAGGGTAAAAGATGTGATGTCTCAGTAGGACCTGGAAAAACTAGTCCAGCTTCCATCTTTAGTCGGCTTGATTATTGTAACAGTGTTTTTACAGGTTCTACCTAAAACATCAGTCAGACACCTGCAGCTGATCCAGAACTCTGCTGCTCCAGTCCTCACTAAGACCAAGAAAGTGGACCACATCAGTCCAGCTCTGAGGTCTTTACACTGGCTGCTGGTCCGTCAGAGGATAGACTTTAAAGTTCTGCTGCTGGTCTAGAAAGCTCTGAATGGTTTAGGACCAACATACATCAGAAACCTCTTGACCCAGTATGAACCTACCAGAACCCTCAAGTCATCTGGATCCAGGTTCTTATCAGTTCCAGAGTCAGAACCAGACATGAGGCACTTTGAATTGTCTTGTACATGAATGTGCTGTACAAATAAATTTGCCTTGCCTTGAAATAAGAAGCTCTTTTCAGTTCTTACAATGTAAATGTGACTCCAGAGGAGTCTGTGCCTCACCAGCCATGAACCCACCGCACGTCACTGATCTCCATCAGCTTTCTTTGTTCAGCTGCTGAGAAAATGAAGCTCTCGGTTTGCTCTCTTTTCCTGCTGCTCCTCTCTTCCACCATCCACTCGTCAGGGCTTCCTACATTCCTCAGGACTCTAGCCTGGCTTGGATTAGCTCAACTAGATGCAGCTGGAATGTGTTAGTGGAACAGCTTGAGTCTTAATTCAGAGACTTTGTTAGTTCAAATGAAGCTTTCCTCATACAGCCTGGCTTTCTGTAGCTACGCTGGTGGAACTCCATCCTCAAACAACAGCCTCTGTAAACAACAGTTTTTGTAAACAACAGCAGCGGGCGGCACTCAGTCTGACCTCTGAACATTTCCTGTCTGCAGGTCTAGACCTATCGGTCAGAATGAGTCCTAAACAAGTCGTCTTTAAGAAGCTGTCCCGGGACAAGTCGGTGAGTTCTGTGGTGGTTCTGGTTCTGGTCACACTGGTGATCCGTTTCACTCTGCTAGGTGGGATACTAAACACAATGCTGTTACATCCCTTTGCTCTATCTTCCAGGTGGCCGTCTACATGGCCAAGAGAGACTTTGTGGACCACAGTGACTTTGTGGATCCAGTCGGTGAGTTCTAACAGAACCGATTCTTCTTCCTCTGGGCCATCAATCTGGTGGCTTTTCTGCACATGCTCAGTAGATAGACAGTGGATGATGTCATAGCAGTTCTTTCTTGTTTTCAGATGGAGTGGTTGTTATTGACCCAGTGCAGCTCAAAGGAAGAAAAGGTGAGTGTGTTCACAACCATAAACCAGCTCAGAACCTTCTGTTGGGGTGAAGGGGTGGCTGTCTGTCACTGTGGAGGTCCAGTCCTCTGATCCAGGTCTTGCGCCACTGCTCGTTAAGTTGTAGATGCTGCTTCAGTTGTTGCATCTTCTTGATGTTTGTTTTCTTAAATCTGTCTCTGGTAGTGTATGTGATGCTGTCGTGCACATTCCGGTATGGCCGCCAGGACATGGATGTGTTGGGCGTGGCCTTCAGACGGGACCTGTTTCTGGTGACCCGGCAGGTTTATCCAGAGATGCAGGACAAGGAGAAGCTGACCCACACCAGGATCCAGCAGAAGCTGCTGCGTAAGCTGGGAGACAACGCTTTCCCCTTCTTCTTTGAGGTGAGGCCACAGCCAGTCTGAACCTGGACAAGGTCTGGACCAGGACTGGGTATAAAACATTGCAGGGTCTGATCTCTGACCTGATTCTAGACCAAAACAAAGTCTCGTCCGTTCTGTCCAGTAAAAACCAACAACTCTGTTTCAGTTTCCAGACAATCTGCCGTGTTCTATCAGTCTGCAGCCTGGACCGTCAGATGAGGGGAAGGTAACACTCATCCATCCATTATCCATCCATCCATCCATCTATCCATTATCCACCCATCTATCCATCCATTATCCATCCATCCATCCATTATCCATCCATCTATCCATCCATCCATCCATCTGTCCATCCATTATCATCCATCCATCCATCCGTCCATCCATCCATCCATCCATCCATCCATCCATCTGTCCATCCATCTATCCATCCATCCATCTATCCATTGATCCATCCATCCATCCATCTATCCATTATCCACCCATCTATCCATCCATTATCCATCCATCCATCCATTATCCATCCATCTATCCATCCATCCATCCATCTGTCCATCCATTATCATCCATCCATCCATCCATCCGTCCATCCATCCATCCATCCATCCATCCATCCATCTGTCCATCCATCTATCCATCCATCCATCTATCCATTGATCCATCTATCCATCCATCCATCCATCCATCCATTATCCATCCAACTATCCATCCATTCATTATCCATCCATCCATCCATCCATTATCCATCCATCTATCCATTATCCATCCATCTATCCATCCATCTATCCATCCGTCCATCCATCCATCCATCTATCCATCCGTCCATCCATCCATCCATCCATCCATCCATCCATCCATCCATCCATCCATCCATCCATCCATTATCCATCCATCCATCCACCCATTATCCATCCATCCATTATCCATCCATCTATCCATCCATCCATCCATCCATCTGTCCACCCATCCATCCATCTGTCCATCTATTATCATCCATCCGTCCATCCATCCATCCATCTGTCCTTCCATCCATCAGTCCATCCATCTATCCATCTATCTATCCATCCATCCATCCATCCGTCCATCTGTCCATCCATCTATCCATCCATCCATCCATCCATTATCCATCCATCCATCCATCTGTCCATCCATTATCATCCATCCGTCCATCCATCCATCCGTCCGTCCGCCCGCCCACCTGCCCGTCTGTCCATCCATCCATCCATCCACCCATTATCCATCCATCTATCCATCCATCCATCCATTTGTCCATCCATCCATCCACCCATTATCCATCCATCCACCCATTATCATCCATCCATCCATCCATCTGTCCACCCATCTATCCATCCATCCATCCATCCATCCATCCACCTATCCATCCGTCCGTCCATTATCCATCCATCCATCCATCCATCCATCCACCCATTATCCATCCATCCATCCATCCACCTATCCATCCGTCCATCCATTATCCATCCATCCATCCATCCATCTGTCCATCCATTATCATCCATCCATCCATCCATCCATCCATCCATCCATCCATCCATCCACCTATCCATCCGTCTCTCCGTCTGTCCGTCCATCCGTCCACCCATCCATCCATCCATCCATCCATCTATCCATCCATCCATCCATCCATCTTTGTTCTGAGCCGGTTTATTTCTGTATTCAACAGAAATGTGCGGTGGAGTTCGAGGTGAAAGCTTTCTGTGCTGACAATCAAGATGAGAAGATTGAGAAACAGTGAGGGAATCTTCAGATTGGTGGACCTGGACTGGGACCCAGTTTGGGACATGGACCCATCTACCAGTCCTATCTCATGTTGCCTCTGTGTTCTGTCCCTCTCTGCAGGAGCTCGGTTCGTCTAACTATCCGTAAGATCCAGTACAGTCCAGACAACACAGAGTTGGCTCCGCTGGCAGACATGACCTTCGAGTTCCTGATGTCAGAGAAACCCCTGCACGTCAAGCTTAGCCTGCCCAAAGAGGTCAGAGTGGACCCCGAGATGGGTCAGGACCAGAACCCAACAGAGCCAGGTCCTTCTGTTAGACCACCACAGATCAGCATCTGGGTTATGGTGACACCTGAATCTGTGTAACCTCCGTGTGTGAACCCCATATCAAGATAGAAATCGAAGACAAGTGGATGTCTTGTGTCTTGGAGCCTGATATTTACCTGTGACTTGTTTACCTGCCTGACCTTCATGAGGACTCAGGTGTGAATAATTTTGCCTGGGAAGCAGATTCAAGGCTGCATTGTAGGTGTTGGACAGATGAAACCAGGGGAGCAGCTCTTCAGATCAACATTCAGCAGTTCACCTGTGTTTTAAGGACAAGGGACATTCTTTTCAGGACAGTAATGTCCACATTTTGGACAGGGAAGACAGACGATCTGAGAGAGGAGCGCAAGAAGCCATCTGTTAAACAGAGGAGGTGTCCTTAGGTAAGATCTAACACCTTCAGCCTTGACTCACCTTCCAGGTAGTTTAGAAATCACATCTGGAGTCATGTGAACAAAACACATCATATGTTGGTCAGCCAGGTAAACAATGACCCACATGGGTCAACGTCAGTCCAACTACGCCTTCTAAACCTGGAACTCCTCACCAGTCAGTTCAGAAATGAAGAAACATTGTGAAGCAACAAAAAGACATCCAGTTGTCTTTAATTCCAGATCTTAGGATCACCTGCCTGGAAGACTGATCTGCTCCAACCCAACGATAACACCCAAGCTTCAGTGTGAACACAAAGTCCGTCAGCAGCTGGACTTCAAAGATCCATAGACCCTGTGGGACAGCCAATTTTTAGATGAGACAAATCTGTGGACACAAACTGTCCTCTATGGAGACCAGGACACACCAGAGGAGACAGACCTGTTGGGTTCATGTAGTCATGTTGTCCATGTTGATGAGACTAGTGGAAAGCCAAACTAGTTCTTAGCTGCAGATGATGTCACCATCAGGTGATGATGTCATCTGGTAGTTTGTCCTAAAGTGTCTTTTTATGCAGCAGATTTTTGCCCTGACATATCTCACACTGAGATGATGATGATGATGATGATGTTGTCTCTTCGCCTCTACAGACATTTTACCACGGTGAACCAGTCAAAGCAAACGTTGAAATTACAAATTCATCCAGCAGGAACATCAAAGACATCAGTTTGTCAGGTGATCTCACCTGTCCTCAGCTGTCCTCAGCTAGCCTCACCTGTTCCTACCTGTCTATAACGGTTGTTATGGCGACCAACTGAGGAGGGATATGCATGAATGTTTCACACCTGAAGTGTGTGTTGTCATTAACAGGAGTTGTTTGTGTGTTCAGTCGAGCAGGTGACCAATGTCGTTCTTTACTCCAATGATAAATACGTCAAATCTGTGGCCAAAGAAGAAACCGAGTGAGTGTTTTACTGCCGGCCTATTTTCCAGGTTTACGTCCTCTTGTTCTGGTAGAACTGAACGCATCTGCCGGTCACATGTTCGAGCTCAACTTCCTGTTTGGTTGTCTGTCTTCTAGTGACTCGGTTCCGGCTGGTACCACCCTGAAGAAGGAGTACACCCTGTATCCGCTGCTGGCCTACAACAAGGACCGCCGAGGAATCGCTTTGGATGGACGCTTGAAACACGAAGACACCAACCTGGCTTCATCCACCATGTAAGACACCTAACCCTAACCCAGACCGAGCCAGCAGAACTGGCCAACAAAAGAACACCATCACACAATACCTGATCTGTTCACTCCTCAGCCTGATTGGACCACTTTACAGGTGTCACAGCTTCACTAGGAACATGTCCTTCAACTGTCAGATAATTTATAACTTGACCAATAACACGATCAATAACATGATTAGTACCTGATCAGTGCTGTTCATCACAGGACAGAACACTCCAGGGTCAGTACTCAGGATCTAGTTCTGCAGGGTCGGATCATGATTCTAAGATGAAGCAAGATGATGTGAAGATGAGCTGATGTATGTCTATGTCTCAGGGTGAAGCAGGAGGTACTGAAGGAGGTGCAGGGGATGCTGGTGTCCTACAAGGTGGTGCTGAGGATGATCGCGTCTGGGTGAGTGTGAGCTGGTCAGCAGGCCAGGAGCCTGGCCTGGTGGGAGCTTGGTGTGGTGGGGCGTGGCCTGGTGGGAGCTTGGTGTGGTGGGGCGTGGCCTGGTGGGAGCTTGGTGTGGTGGGGCGTGGCCTGGTGGGAGCTTGGTGTGGTGGGGGCCTGGCCTGGTAGGAGCTTGGTGTGGTGGGGGCCTGGCCTTATGGGAACCTGGCCTGGCAGCTGCATGGCTGTGTTCATAGACACTGTCCTTTACAGTTTCAGAGGAACTAAATGGCATATTGATCTTAAACACATTACCTGTGAATTCTGGATAAATTTACTGTTTTCCAAAGTTGGAGTCTAATTTAAAACAACTTCCTGTTTGCGGCATAGTGTGCAGGCACACTTCTATTCAATTCTATTCTACAGTCATTTAGCAGACGCTTTTATCCAAAGCGGCTTACATTTGAGAGTAAGAACAACACAAGCATGAATTCAAACAAGATGGGACGTCATAATTAAGTGATAGTCAGACCGCTTTGAGTCCAGTTGGACCAGGTGCTGTCATGTAGTGCTAGTGCAGTGCATATAAAATTTTTTTTTTTTTTTTTTTTTTAAGTCATTTTATTTAAATACAAGATCACGATTTCATCACATAATATCATCTTTGGCGTAAGTGCAGCAGCTTCTTCAGTACCTGGTTGAGCCAAAGAGCTGGAAAATCTTTCTACCTCATTCTGAGTAGAAGAGTTAAGCTAAGTGTGGAAATGCTCCTTAAACAACTGAGTCTTTAGCTTGCTTTTAAAAGTGGATAAGGACTCTGCGGATCGGACGGAGTTTGGTAGATGGTTCCACCACCGGGGAACAACAGAGGAGAAGAGTCTAGCTACTGATGTGGCGCCACCTTGTGGTGGGAGCACTAGGCGTCTTTCACTGGCAGAGCGTAACTGTGGAGAGGGAGTGTAGCTCTGGATTAAGGAGTGGAGGTAGACCGGAGCCGTTTGGGTTATTGTTTTGTAAGCCAGAAGCAGAGCTTTGAATCTGATGCGCTACAACTGGAAGCCAGTGGAGAGCGATTAGCAGCAGAGTGACATGAGCTCTTTTGGGCTGGTTGAAGACCAGACGTGCTGCTGCGTTCTGGATCATCTGCAGAGGTTTAACTGAGCATGCAGGCAGGCCAGCCAGTAAGGAGTTGCATACTTCCTGTATGAAGAGGTTAATTTAGCATTTGTCCTGGATTAAATTGATCTGAGGTAAATGTTGTTGAAGTGTGTTCTAATGTTGTGTGTTTTTCTGTTCCAAATGCTGCTGTTCATCCACAGGACGGTGGGATCCAGGTACTTTCACACTCTTTATACACTGTATGTATATATTTATAAATATGTGTGTGTGTGTTTATATCCACTAATAAGGAAGTCTGGAATTTGTTCCAAGTCTTTTTCATGTCTGGATGAGTAGAAATAAAAAAGAGAAAATGACAAGTTTCTATTTTCTGTGTATTGAAGGAAGGAAAAATTCTGGGTTCTTCAAATGTATGTCCATCTCTGGCTCTTCCTTTTGTTCTTGCATCTCTAGCTCTTCCTTTGGTTCGTACATCTCTGGCTCTTCCTTTTGTTCGTGCATCTCTAGCTCTTCCTTTTGTTTGTGCATCTCTGGCTCTTCCTTTGGTTCGTACATCTCTGGCTCTTCCTTTTGTTTGTGCATCTCTAGCTCTTCCTTTGGTTCGTACATCTCTGGCTCTTCCTTTGGTTCGTACATTTCTGGCTCTTCCTTTGGTTCATCTTTCTCTGGCTCCTCTTTGGTTCGTCCATCTCTGGCTCTTCCATTGGTTTGTCTTTCTCTGGCTCTTTCTTTGGTTTATTCGTCTCTGGCTCTTCCTCTGGTTCGTCCATTACTGGCTCTTCCTTTGGTTCGTCCATTTCTGGCTCTTCCTTTGGTTCGTCAATCTCTGGCTTTTTCTTTGGTTTGTCTATCCATGGCTCTTCCTTTGGTTCGTCTATCTCTGGCTCTTCCTTTGGTTTGTCCATCTCTGGCTCTTCCTTTGGTTCGTCCATCTCTGGCTGTTCCTTTTGTTTGTCTATTTCTGCTCTTCCTTTGGTTCATCCATCTCTGGCTCTTCCTTTGGTTTGTCCATTTCTGGCTCTTCCTTTGGTTCGTCCATTTCTGGCTCTTCCTTTGGTTCGTCTATCTCTGGAGCTTCCTTTGGTTCGTCAGTCTCTGGTTCTTCCTTTGTTTCGTCTTTCTCTGGCTCTTCCTTTACTTTGTCCATCTCTGGCTCTTCCTTTGGTTCATCATTCCTTTGTTTTGCCCATCTCTTGCTCTTCATACCTGTCTGTATATGTTTGAACCATTGGTTCTGGTGTTTGAACTCTCACCTGCTTGTCTCTCTTTCAGTGAGGTGTCTCTAGAGGTTCCTTTCAAGCTGATGCATCCTAAACCAGACCCAGGTAATGACCCACACATCCTCACACCCTCAGATTGAACTAATCATTTAAGGGACCTGGACTTGGTTCTGATTCTGGTTTGCCTGCAGACACGACCTGTTCAAAATGTGTCTTGTTCAAATGCCATAGGGTCCCTGAATGCAGTGCCAAACCAGGTGATACATAAGTCTGGTCTGGTGAGGACAGTGCAGGACGGGGTGGAAACACAGTTGCACGACTGTGTGTGCGCACAAGTGTGTGCTTAATGTTATTGATCAGTTGTAATCCGGCAGTTTATCTTCAGGATGTGACATCTTTCTGTTTACATGATGGATTGTTGTCAGCAGGACACACCAACAAGCTGCTTAACGCACACACACACAGACACCAGTCTCAGCTGAAATAACGGATTAATGAATCAGCTGATCAGGTGTTTATTTTCATTTAGATCCCCATTGGCTGCATCCAACAACGGCTGCTAATCCTTCTGGGGTCTGGGAACAACCATCTGTGCACACACACATACATCAGTGCAGACTTAATATATGACGTGTCTACATACACATACGTACATGTGTGAAGATCCGTGTCTAATGTGTGTGCCTATGTGCAGATGCACATATTGTCATGTTGTCCTCATGCTTCCATGATGTTAATTAAACTAAATTATGTGAGTTGTCTCCTATATGTTGACATGTAATCTTTAAATGATAAAACTTTTACCAAACCCAAATCTAACAGTCTCTTCTCTTTGTCTTCATGTCCTCTGCTGTTTGAACATCAGTCAAGGACAGGTAAGATTTGACCACCTGACCCATCGGGAACCTAACTACTGTTAACATGACAAGAAGTAGGTATGCATCAGATTTCCTCCCCACTTCCTGTTGGCACACTTAAACTGAGGTACCTGAGGGTCCATCAGGAAGCTTTAGAGATCAGTCGTAAAACCATCTGTGGGGGAACTTGGTCCTGAGTGACAGTCCTCCAGACTTTCTGAAAATATTTGACTGCTTTCTTCACTCATAGTCCAGTTCTGGTTCCATGAACACTATAGACAGGAAGTGGAGAGAAAATGACCCAAAGATCAGCCAGATGGTCACAATGAGGATGAGGGTCAGTGACCCTGAGGAAAAACAAATAAGGGCTGACAGAAGGAGACAATGATGAAGAGATGAGGAAGAAGAGCAGATGAGGGAGGGCTGAATGGATGATGGATGAGTCAGGGTGGTAAGGGTGGAGTCGAGAGAAGGAGTCAGTCAAACAAATGAACAGAGTATAAGAAGGTTCACCAGGTGATGAGAGGTGTGGTTGATGCTCAAAATTAAGTCAGCTCATTAACTTTTACATCAAGGACCCGCCTCGGCAGTCCGTTTTAGTGATTCATTAAACACTCCTGCAGCAAGAGGGTATCCGAGTCGGGATGCAGCACTGATGCTGAATGAAAGGAATGAGTTTGGATGTTTGAAGAACTTGGCAGAAATGTCTTAGTGGCTAGTCTTCTCTTGAGGAGAGGCATTTGCTTCCAGTCTGAAATGGATGTATTCAGCCAGAGACCTGTAAGACCTGATGATGATGGTCCTTCCTCTTTGTGCTGCAGTGAACCTGATGACATGGTGTTTGAGGATTTCAAACGGGTCTACCTGAAGGGAGTGGTCTATGGGGACGATGAAGAGTCCCCAACCGAGGCATGAGCTACAAAGATGACCGCCACATCCAGAGCTGATGACATGCACAGTTTGCTTCTCCACCTGCTGATTGTGTTTGCGTCTCCGCTGTGTTGCCATAACAGCACCTGAGGAAGGATGACCGTCAGCCTGCAGGGGGCGCTGCAAGGAACCAGAGATCATAGAGTCCAGTTTTCTGCATCTTCACCATCAAGATGTGATGGATGTTTGATGAAGAAGCTAGGAGGCATGTTGTCAGGCTGTGTGTGGCTGATGCTCTGAATGTGCATGTGAGTGTGCATGTGCTGGCGGTGTTTCTGTCGTAGAGTCGGATGGATCCAGACGACCGCAGGTAGAATCATGTTCTTGATGTTGTAGTCCAGATGTTTGATGTTCCGTAGCTTCAGTCCAGAGCGTTAGAGGGACGGAGGTCAGAGCAGTTAAATAAACGTCCTGTGGACAAACCGACTGTGTCTGAGTTTCTGTTTCATATGTTTTTATTCATTAATATACAACATAAACCAAAAACAATTACTTACATATATGTCCAAAGACATTGTCAGGTACAAGCTTGTTCATATCATTAAATCAGATTTACATATTAAAAAAATTTAATAAATAACCAAAAATAAAAAAAGGGGGTAGGGGGGACTACAGTCTTTCAAAACAATCCAAGAAAGGCTGCCACTTTTTATCATTTCTTTTTCAAATGACCCATTTTTCCACTTTTAAGAATGACATAAGCTCACTAATCCACAGTGTGCTGGAAGGAGCTGCTGCCCATTTCCAGTTAAGAAGTGGCACTTAGCAATTAGAGGTAAAGGCCATTACTTCCATTTCTGTAGTAGAATATCGGGTATATTCTCTCGGCAGACAAAAAATACTAATATATGGCTCGATGTCAATATTTTTTGAAAGTGCTTTGGACACAACATAGAAATACATCTGCCAAAAATTTGTAAGGGCTGGACAAGAGAAAAACATGTGCATAAGATTGCAGGGTGAGCCTCCATATTTGTCATAAACATCTACTATATTAAAATATCTTTGCCAACTTTGTCTTTGAATAATGACACCTAAACACCACTTTAAATTCTATCAAGGTCAAACAAGGATTTTATGAATAGTCTGTAAAGCTGATTCCCACCATTGTTCCTCAAAAATAATCCTAATTCCTGCTCCCAAGTTTCTTTAATATTGATAGTTAAATAATCATAAGACTGGATTGATTCATAAACTTTGGAAATTAAAGACTTTTGTAAAGGATTAAGTTGCAAGAGTTCACTCCATGGCTGCTCGGGTGGGAGGCAAGGGAAGTTACCAAATAAGGGTTTTGCACAATTCCTGAAAATATCTAAAAAGATGAGAAGGTGGAAGATTATATTTAGTGGATAAATCAGTAAAAGAACAGAAGACCCCATCGCTATAGAGATCCTTAAAACGTTTAAGTCCTCTGTCCTGCCATAAAAAAAGTGTGGTCAGTAAATGGGGATTCAAACCGAGTATTTTTAAAGAGCGGAGTTAGAGTCGTGGGAGCAGTAAATTTAAACTGTTTCCTGAACTGAGACCATATCTTAAGTGTAGCTATTAGCACTGGGTTGTGGTCAAGGCCCGAGGGGTTTGTAATGTTTGGACCAGTTAATAGAGCAGAAAGAGATACTGAGGAACACGAATGAACCTCCAACTGACAACAAGGTCAAGTAGTTTGAACCAACACAACATTCTAGTTATGTTCGTGGCCCATTAGTAAAATTTCAAGTTTGGCAGAGAAAGGCAACCATAAAACTTGCAATTCTGAAGTGTTTTCAGGCTGACTCTGGACGTTTTTCCATCCTACAGAAAAAAAACGAATGAGTCTAGTGTCTTAAAGTAGCACTTTGGTAGGAATATAGACAAACACTGAAACAGAAACAAAATTTATGCAAATCTACCTTAAGCTCCGCTTAGAGGGGGGAGAAATTTTCCGAAAAAAAGAGATTTAAAGGATCTGGCTATGTTAACCCCCAAATACCCAAACCCAGTAGGACTCATTTTAAAAAGGAATGTCTGATTGGGAAAGCGGCGTTGCTAATTTATTTACAGGAAAACATTCACTCTTAGCCACGTTCACTTTATATCCTGAGAACAAACCAAATCTATGAAAAAATGAAACAATGGCAGGACCTGGTCTTACTGGATTTACAACATATAACAACAAATCATCAGCATATAATGCTAACTGAAACTCTGTGGGAGTCCTAGTAATGCCAGAACTTAAATAAATTGACAGGGGTTCTATTGCAAGCACAAACAACAAAGGAGATAAGGGACAGCCCTGTCTACAACCTCAATTTAAAGAAAAATAATCTGGAACTGTTAGTGATGATATTAGCACAAGGGGACATATAGAAGGCGTATCCATGATATAAAACTTTCACCCAAAGCAAATCTGGATAAAACCGAAAATAAATAACTCCATTCAACCTGATCAAAGGCCTTCTCAGCATCTGTTGAGATCACTACTTCAGGCACGGCTGATGTTTCTTTTGAGTAGTTAACATTAAACAACATACGGACATTCTAATAAAACTGTCGCCCCTTATTAAAACCAGTCTACTGTTTAGAAATAATTGTAGAAAGAACTTTTTCAAGCCGATGAGCTAAGGCAGGCATGTCAAACTGGTCCAGCAAAGGGCCGTGTGGCTGCAGGTTTTTGTTCCAACCAAGCAGCAGCACACCAGATTTGACTGATTCAATCAACTGATCTCAGTCTTCAGACAGCTGATTGGTCAAACTGTGTGCTCTTGGCTGGCTGGAACAAAAACCTGCAGCCACACGGCCCTTTGCTGGACCAGTTTGACATGCCTGAGCTAAGGCTTTTGAGAGAATCTTTCTATCCACGTTGATTAAAGAAATTGGCCTATAGGAAGTGCAAAGCTTGGGATCTTTGTCCTTCTTTATAGAGGCTTGGAACAAGCTTAGATTGAAATGCCTTAAAAAATTTGATCGGAAACTCGTCCAGTCCCGGAGCTTTATTATTTTCTAAGGCCAAATTTAGTTCAGAAACAGTCAGTGTGGAGTTTAATTGATTAATCAATTCAGAGCTTGTGGAGGGAAACTGAAGTTCCTCCATAAACTTATGCATATCTGATAGGTCTGATGGGAGTTCAGACCTATACAAAGATTCATAATAAGATGAGAAAACCGAATTTATAATATCCGGGTCCTCCTGATACATCTTTAATACGAGGTATAAAATGGGAAGCAGCTTCATGACACAACTGATGAGCTAATAACCTCCTAGATTCGTCACCATATTTGTAATATTTAGAGCGGGAGTTAAGTAACAAATATTCTGCCTCATTTGTTGTGATAAGATCTCACTCAGTTTGTAAGGCCACAAGACGCATTAAAAGATCATCTGATGGAGCGAATACTATCTGCTGGTCCAGTAATTCTAACGCAGATGAGAGCCTCTGGATGTTTGACAACCTTCATTTCCTGATATATGCAGAATATGAAATTATCTGACCACGTAAATAAGCTTCAAAGATTCCCACAAAAGTGCACTGGAGACCGGATCGGAATCAAATTGATTGAAGGCAACAAAATCATCTATTGCATTAACAATGAATTTATGAAATTTATTGTCTGATAACATTCATTCATTCTCTGAACCGCTTGGTCCGTTACAGGTCGCAGGTGAGCTGGAGCCTATCCCAGCATTAACAGGTGAGAGGCAGGTACACCTGGACAGGTCACCAGTCCATCGCAGGGCCAACACAAAGGGGACAAACGACCATTATAAACACACACACACTCCTAGGGAGAATTTAGAGTCATCAATTAACCTAACATGCATGTCTTTGGATGGGAAGCCAGAGAACCTGGAAAGAACCCACGTATACACGGGGAGAACATGCAAACTCCACACAGAAAGGCCACGCCCTCAAGGTTCGAACCAGTAACCTTCTTGCTGTGAGGCTGCGGTGCTAACCACCACACCACCGTGCAGCCCCGTCTGATAACAATAAAGTATTAAACCACCATTGTGTGTGATAAGGGGATCCCAAAGAAATGTGAACATCTAGAGACACAGGTGCATGATCTGAAACAATAATAAGATGATATATAACATCTACCACTTATTACAATAACTTAGCATCTACATAGAAATAATCTATACCAGAAAAAGTGTGATGCACGTGCGAATAAAAAGAGTATTGCCTACTGCTAGGGTTACGGACTCTCCAGGGGTCAACACTGCCATTACTTGACATAAAATTACAAAGAGTCTTGGCCATCAATGATTGATTTGAACCAGGTTTAGAGCAATCTAATTGAGGATCAATTACACAATTCATGTCCCCTTCAAAAACCATGACACAGTCACTCCGTAGGGGCAGAGTTCCAAACAATTTATTGATAAAATGAGGATTATCTAAATTAGGACCATATACATTGACTCATAGGACACAAACATGAGATCAAAAACCAAAACTATTAAGTATCCGCCTTCTTTGTCGGAAATAATATTGGTTGAGGTAAATGGAACAAATTTACCAATCAAAATAGCAACTCCTCTGACCTTAGAATTAAAACTAGAATGAAATACTTCAGTAATCCAAGGACACTTCAACTTAACTTGATTTTTAGTCCTCATATGGGTCTCCTGCATGTCAGGCTTCAAACGCTTCAAATGGGAGAACAATCAGCACCGCTTAACAGCACCCTAGACCTTTCATTTTCCAGCTAATCAAGCTTCCGTTTTCACTTCTAACATGAGCCATGGAAAATATAGGTTAAGAACCAAGAGGCAACCAAGTTAACAAATCCAAATCTGTTCAAGTGATTTCACAAAAACCTCAGCTTCGGCTGGTGATGTGATTTTCCTTGTGACGTCTCCTCTTGTAATCCGAAGACGAGCTGGATGTAACGTCCCAAATCTTATACCTGGAATATCTCTAAGTTGGCGTCGAACATCGTTGAAGGCTGCACGGGCTTTTGCTGTCTTTGCTGTAAGCTCCGGGGCGGCATGGCTCAGCAAGGTAGAGCGGTCATCTTGTAACCTGAGGGCTGCCGGTTCGATCCTCGGCCAAGTTGGGTTCATGTCGAAGTGTCCTTGGGCAAGACACAGAACCTCCTGATGAGTCGTGGTTGAGCGCCTTGCATGGCAGCTTCCGCCATCGGTGTGTGAATGTGATGTATGATGTAAAGCTTTGGGTATCGTTCCAGGTAAAGCGCTGTATAAATACGGAGCATTTACCATTAAAGATCAGGGAAGATGGATATTATTGAGTCCTTCACTCTGATCTTCTGCTGGACCCTGGTACGTCGTAAGGTATCGACACAATCTGCATGGTCCTGTAGATGTGCTATAATAGGACGGGGGCCTTCACCAGATTTTGGCTTGGATTGTAGGAATGGATGAGCACCGTCCATCACCGGCTCTTTTTCTAAATCCAAAGCGTCTTTAAGCAGAAGAGAACTTGTGTCCGCACTGACTGGGCCGTGCCCCTCAAGTAGCCCTATTATCCTAATGTTGTTACGGTGAGACCTCGCCTCCAAACCCTCACATTTGTTGTCAAGAATGACAATTTGAGTCGAAAGATTATCCACTATGTTTTTAAGGGAAACCACCTCATCAGTATCACATCCACCTCCGATTTAATAAAAGCTATTCTTGCACCAAATTCTGTTTTCACAGCTTGCAGCTCAGACTTTATCAAAGTTAAATTGTTCATCATCACCTTCTCTAATAATTCAGTCTTGAAGGCGGAAGAAGTTAAGCTCAAGGTGGTGGCAGCTCCCTCTGAGTGGTGATGTTCGACAGCAGGACTGTGCTGCGGCACAGATGCATCTCTCTTGTTGTAGCCGAGACAGCAGGCCTTGTTAGCTTAGCCGTCATGTTGCTCGTACTCTTTGGTTTTCCAGGCACATTGGGACACAATGTGATCCTGACAGGATTGTGGCGTTAAGCGTGAACAATAAAGTTTGTAAAAAGAAGAAAAAATAGAACAACCTTTCTGTAATTTTACAGATTTTTGCAGGAGCTCCAGCAAACATGTCTCACTCCATTAGTCACTAAACCAGAAGCCGAGTTTTATCCGTCTTCTGAGGCCTGCTGCAGCCCAGGACAGACTTGCTGTGTCCACGTTCAGAGGAGACCTCATCCTCAGACAAACCATCTGGATTCAATCATCTTCATGACATTTCTCCATTCAGTGTTCTTCACTTAGATCTGCTGCTACAGGTCGAAATATTGTTTAAAAACTGTTACATAAACACATTATAAAACGTAATAGTCCTGCAGTTGTTATTCTTTGCTGAATTAACCTACATTCCTCTCTGAGAGCCTCTGGTGAAGACCATGAGGGAATTTCGACCAAGCTGGTTCTGGAGCCAAGGCATAATAGCCAGGTGAGTGGTCCATCTGTGGGAGTCTAGATCAGTTTAAAAGGACCAGAGCAGGACAGTCAACTCCATGTTAACTTTCCCTGATGCTTCCTTCTTCCTTGTCCTCAAGGTTGCGTATTCAGTGGGTTTTTAGATGACATAATAATGCAGCACCGACTTGGCTTTTAGGATTTGCACTGTGATATTTTTTTCCTGGACTTTTGCACTAAACTTTGAATTGTTATGTATTTTGTTTTATTTGTTATTTTTGTAGCAGTTTGTTTAATTCAAAGCGTTTCAGTGTAACTTTGTTTTGTTTGTTAATAAAGAGACAAGAATTCGTACATTAGATACAAAATGTGTGTGATTGAGTTGTGTAGCTTCAGTGTCGCTAAGCATTTTTCCGTGTGGGGTGGGGGGGGCTCTATTTCAGTGTCGCGTGAACCCGTTTGGTTCTTTTTCCATGTGGAGTCAGGCAAGGACGCCCCCAAATGGTGGCCAGGGGTGGCCAGTGCCACCCTGAACAAAAAGCTGGCCACCCCAGAAAATATTGCATTTTTATTTTTATTTATTTATTTTTTTACAATTAACATGGCACAGCACATTTTGTTTATATTTGAATGTCAAACTATTTCAAAAGCTAATAAAAAAAAGTAAATAAAAAGTATTTTAATCAGGCGCACAGAGGGCACCTCACATCTAGGGTCCTACTGAAAGGGCCTTAGAGCGAGGCCACCAAAGCGGGAATATCAAAGAGCGATGTTGCCACTGGTAATAGAAAGGACACAATCAGCTCTACAAAAGACTTGTCAGTAAGTATATAATAAAACCACAAGTACTTCAGTTTAATGGTTTTCTGCCAGCTGTTGGTGGGGTTTAAATAATTACAGGGATGATGGCTAGCGCTAACATGTGGATGTAGATGACCTGGAATGAATGGCAATATAGTTACCGTTACATGCGCTAATGCTACGAAGCTAACGTTAGCCAATGTTCAGCAAATCAAGCCATTCATAAGTTAACGTTTGCACACGTTAGGTAGCTAATAACATTATTAACCTTATCTTCGTTAGATGGAGAACATTTCTAACAACCTTGTTAGCTGTCTGAATGCCACTGCCCAGGCAGCTAACATTATAAAGAATTTGCTATAATAGCGTCATGATTTAATTAGTCACTGTGTGCTAACATTATGTCATTTTGCAGACAATGAAGAGAAAGTCTTCCAAAGATATTACCTCCTTCTTCTCTAAGAGACAGACAGTTACAGGAGAGCAGCACAGGGCAAATGCTAGTCAGCCAGAGAAAGAATCAGAGAGAATGACACTGTGGCTACACCTGAAGGCAACTTAAGCCAACCGCAAATGTTTCCCTGACTTCTACGGACGCCAGTTATACTAGATTTATTTCTCAGAACAATATCACAGAGTTGATCGAATCCTAGACCTTTTCTTGGAGTATAACATTATCGTCCTTGTGCTTCTTCCATAACTGTTATTTGTTTATTACTCCAGCTTTAGCTATAGTGTAATGTTGAGAGTGTAGTGCTGTGTTGACTAGAATTTCTCTGGGGATGAATAGTAATAGTTAAAAATGATATCCTGGTGTTGTAATCTGGGGGCTGTAGTAACACTCGGAGACTAAATCATCTTATAGAAACAGCAGGCTCTGTTTATGATGATCAATGATGATGATCGGTTTAAATCCTATCTAACAGATAGAGAGTTCTTTGTTAGCATGAAGGAATCCTTGTCCAAGAGCTATAGACTAACCTGTGGTGTACCCCAAGGCTCAGTTTTAGGCCCCACCCTTTTTAATCTTTACATGCTTCCTCTTGGTGATGTCATCAGGAGACACGGCATAAATTTCCACAGCTATGCTGATGACACACAGTTATATGTTGCCGTGACTCCTGATGAGCACGGGCCCATTGATGCCTTGTTAGATTGTATTTTAGATATCAGAGGGTGGATGGCAGAAAACTTCTTGCAGCTCAACCAGGACAAAACAGAAGTTTTATTGATTGGACCTGAAGCTGAGAGAGAGAAACTGGAGGCCAAACTGAAAACAGTAGCACTCAACCATTTTAATCAAGTAAAAAACCTGGGAGTGATTTTAGATGCAGATCTCAGTTTTGAGCCGCATATTAAAAACATAACTAAGACTGCTTTTTATCACCTAAAGAACATCTCGCGCATCAGGCCGTTTCTCTCTCTCGAGCCAGTGCAGAGACACTGATTCATGCTTTTATCACATCAAGATTAGATTACTGCAATGCTCTTCTTTCTGGTCTTCCGAAGAAGTACCTGAACCAGCTGCAGCTTGTACAGAACGCAGCTGCACGTCTGTTGACAAAGACCAGAAAGAGGGCCCACATTACACCAATTTTAAAGTCTCTGCAATGGCTCCCCGTCAGCTTCAGAATTGATTTTAAGATTCTTTTATTGGTTTTTAAGTCTCTTAATGGTCTTAGCCCACCTTATTTATTTGATTTGCTTTTATCTTATGAACCCACTAGACCCCTCAGGTCCTCTGGTACTGGCCTTTTAACTGTTCCCAGAGTAAAAACAAAAACCCACGGCGAGTCCTCCTTTTATTTCTACAGCCCTCGTATGTGGAACAGCCTGCCTGAGGACGTGAGGGGAGCACCTAGTGTGGATATTTTTAAAAACAGACTCAAGACCCACCTTTTTAATTTAGCATTTTAATCATTACTTTTATTATTACTATTGTATTGATTCATTTCTTTATTCTTAACACACAGGCTGTATTCAGCTTCTATTTATTTATCATTTATGTATTTGTTTTATCATTCTGATTCTCTTATTTTATGGGTCTTAGCAATATTACTTTTATACCCAGGTTGGTTTTTAGATTGTCTTAGATTTAGTTTTACAGTGTTTTATCTCAATGTTTCCCCACATCACTAGACCCCAGAATTTACGACAGCGTTTCCTTGGTCCTTTTAACTTGCTTTTACCCTCTGTGATGTGTGTGTGTGTTTGACGGGGGGGGGGGGGGGCTTGCTGCTATTGGGTTGGGGTTCTGGGGGATTTTACTATCTGTAAAGCACCTTGAGTTGCTATTTGTATGTATGAAAGGTGCTATATAAATAAAGTTTGATTTGATTTGATTTGATTTGATCAATATCTTTTACAGTAGAGGGCTCAGAACAGCTGGATCCCAACCAGCCCAGGCCTCCAGGTATTGGACCTGCTCATGGACCAGCAGGTGAGGATGATGTTTTCCTGGTGGTAGAATTGATGTTTAGCAGATCAGTTCTGAAAGAAGGTGTTGTCATTATTATTTTTTTTATAATGACGGCTTTTCTCTGTTGTTCTAGACATGTCCCAGTTACGAGCAGATGGACCAAAACAGCCATATCTAAAGGTTTACCCTTGGACCGTGTACAACGACAGGAGACGGGGCTTCAACTACAAGTGGTTCTCCATTCATAAGTGGTTGGAGAATAATAATTTTCATGTTTACTGCTTGTTGGTCACACAGATCCCTGAGTGAGTGAGTGAGTAAATTTTTGCCCTCTTTTTGCCATTTTGTCCCTGTAATTTTGTCTTTGGTCACAAATATCGATGAAATAAACACATGAGAATGTAAATAAATGCAAATTGATAATAAATGTACAATCTAATGGAGAGAAGAGTCAGTGTGCTGATGTTCATTAAGGTTGTATGAGTAGTTCAACGCTGTAGTTGCCATATACATTGAGAGGAACAAGTCTGTTCAGATATGCCCAAAATGTCCCTCCCAATATGCCACTATGGGATAATATAATATTATTATATTACCCTATATGGCATGCCCCCAGACCCCCTAGCTGAATTTGGTCCCCCACCCACACAACCAAGGCTGTAATAAATGAAAATAGCCTTCCCTATATAATGGCAGATAATTTCATTTAGTATTTTTCTAGCAACACTTCTGATCAGAAGTTCTTATGTGCCATAAGCTCAAACTGACCCATTTCATGTTTTTGTTCAGCAGACTACATGGACTTGTGTAGTTACGCATCATAGACTTAATAACCTTTGGCCACCCCGCTATTTTCTCTGGCCACCATATGGCCACCCCTAAAAAAATCTCTCTGGGCATCCCTGGAGTCAGGGCAGAAAAACCTGTGGATTTCTTTTCGTTGTAATGTCCCTATTTCGCCGGCAGAGGGCAGTATGCGTCCCTCTAATCCCTATCGCTGCGCTGCCCAGTGCCTCCCGCTGGGGGGCGCAGCTTCTCCTGCGCTTCCTCGGGGGCCTGATGAGAGGATGGCGGAGGCAGGGGGACCGGTGTCCACTGCGGCCCGGTGCCCGGACGAGTCATCAGACAGCGAGCCGGAACAAGAGCCCGGATCTCCGCAGAAACTCATCCGGAAAGTTTCGACGTCGGGCCAGATCCGCAGCAAGGTAAGGTGGTGGTTCTAACCCGGTGTGCCGGCGTCAGTGGTCATCAGAGGGGTGGGCCACTCGGCCATGGCTTGCTCCGCTCCGCTCCGCTTGGATGAGAGACCGCATCACCGAACTCCCGTTAAAGTTTCACACTTTCATCCTTTCCGCGTCGCACAGTTGATAAAAACCGTCATTAACACCAACAATAGCTGCTGTCCGATTCCCGGTGTTCTGTTCGCTCATCCGGCTTTATCTGCGAGAGGAACACTCCATCTTTGCCTCCTTTTTGACTCATTTTCCCCACATTCCTCTCCCCTGCTGCTCTCCAGCGACAGCGGCACACTGCGCTACAAAGCTTCACCAAAAGGAGGTAATTAATCTAAATATAGGCTGCTGGTGGATGTTAATGATGCCGAACTGACGGTTGGCTAATTTCACATCTCAAACCACTTTTATTATCTATATGGCTGCGCGCGTTTAACTAGAAATGGATGTGACGTTAAATCTGAGGGATTTTAAGCGGAGTCAGGAGCCAGTGTCTGCTTCTGAGAGAACGGTACATTACCGACCACAAATGTTGCACCAACCCTCCCCATTAAGAAAGTGGAAAGCACTTTATACCCTGTTGGTTTTGGTCATGTCTGGTTAAAAGACAGAATTAGTCTAAAAGTTATTTGTTGTTTTAAACCTTTAGCTGCGTGTAGCATCAAGCTAGTTTTGGTGAAGCAGAAACTGTGATTAAAGCTGAAGTTCCCGGAATATTCAGTAAATAATCCCAGAAACCAGAAAAATGGATTTATTTCCACCGTTTAGACTAACTCAGTCCGGGCATTTAAGGCTAGGGTACACGGGCTAGCGGCACCGGGTTGGAGGGGCTCAGGCCTGGCTGGAAGCCTCTCCGCTGCCCCCCGCTGCCCACCCCGGAGCGGTGGTCTGGGCGCGGGTGGCCCGCTGACTACAGCCCTGTAGGTGGCTTCAGTGCTCCGTGATTTCCCGTTAATTTCTTTTCAGACTGAGACATAACGGTTCTGGTACCGATCCACTTTAAACCAGCTTCTTTGCAGTTTCTGTCAGCGGACGTGATTGAGGCAGTCCCTCCACCCACCTGTCAGACAGGTAAACTGATGATTGTTTTAGTTTAACGGAGCTTACTGTGCTGCTGCGTTCAGGGCCCGTTAAAAGCTTGGAAATGCAGGAAATGCTTCAGTTTTTCTTAAATTAAAAGTCCGAACCGATTTAAAACTGATTTTCTGACTTTTTCAACACAAATTTTCCAAGAGTACCCAACTGCAGGGGAAGAGACAACTTAACATCTCAACTCAATTCTGTAAGTTTGGTGGCTTCGACTGCAGAAACAGTCCTACCAGGGCTGATACGTTGCCTACAGTTAGTGACCTGTAGTCAATCCAACAAGTAATAACTTGACCAAAAAGGGATACAGATACATATAGAGGCACGCCATCTCTTTACACAGAAGAATAAAGAACATCTGGACATAATGCCATGTTTTGGAAGCAGAAAAAGAAAGAAAGAAGTTTTAAAGCAGGGCCGTAAGCTGGAGGACTAAATGTGTACCTGAATGAACATCCGACAAGGAAAATGCCAACATCACCCGGCAGGTATGTGTCCTCAGAAAGCCACCTGGACGACAAACAGCGGGACAAACATCAGGAGGCAAACACTGCTTACCCCCCAACGTCCCGAGCTCAACCAGTGTTGCATTCGAGGATCGCTTAACTTAGGGTATGAGAGGATTAAATAGACGATACTTATTAAAATATCTGACCTGCTTACTGTCAGCTAAGATCAGTTAGACTAGTATAACTAAACTACCTAAAGCTTTAGTCATTGAACATTAAAGACCCACTGCAGTGCTTATTGGAACTATTTAAAATGTTCTAAGTGGTCTTTAAACTGTGATCATGACGTTTTTTGGGACTCTGCTTCTGCAGAGAACCAGTCGCTCATTAGCAATTTGCCTCTGAGTTATGGGCGGAGTCAGCGCTGCTCAGTGCTCTCAGGTTGGTGCTGAACATCGTCCACGTGGCCGTCGCTATGTGCTAGCTCTGCATGGTAGCGTGCTGACCGATCGTTAGGGGTGCGTGTAACACCGGAGAACGCTGACGCACGTCTTCAAGTGTTGACTGCAAACCACCGTGTGGTTGTTACGTACGGATGGCTGCTGTGAGAGCGATGGATTAAGCTTGTCAAATAAAGAAAGCTAACGGGATTAGCTACCCGCTACTACACGCGTTGATCTACCATCTCTTTGTCCTCGGAGGGGGCGGGGCAGGAGCTTGTGGCCCCACCCTGTGGGTTTATGACGTGTAAATGCGGGTCTGTCTGAACTCGCCTTTTCCTGCCCGCCATTGGTTCACAATGATTTAAATGCAGAAGTACTCAGAAAAGTCATTTTAATCAAATTCTTCACAAGATATGTTGTATGGACATGAACAACGTGAAAAACAGGATTTTCACCGCAGTGGCTCTTTAACTTCTGTAGTTTGTGGAAGAAACTTCACCACTTTTCTATCTTCCTACTGTTAATAAGGTCGACATTCTCGCCGTTTCTGAAGCTGTCTGGACAGTTTACAGGCAGCTCTGAGACTTATGGAGGTGGATGTTCGCCACAGGCGGGTGGTGGCATGGCCACTCCGTATTAGATGGAGACGGGACTTGATGTAAATGACGTGTCTACCAGACTTAAAACCAGGTCTTGCTGGCTGCTGGATGAACCCTTGAACCAGAACAGAGCACGGATCAGGTGATCTAAAGATTTGGTTCTGTGACAGTTAAAGGATCAGCCCTCATTCAGTGTAGGGTCTTTAACATCAGCATGTTGGATCATATCTACACTCGTGTTCTGGATACGTGCTGCATGTCCACAGCTGCTGCCTCCAGGAGAACAGCGCCACCTCCAGCTGGTCCAGGGACGGCAGTGAAGTTATCCAACTTTCAGGAGGATTTCCTTGGTGACGTGACGTTCGGTGGGAAGACGTATGTGCTGTTGAATCTCTCCATTTGTGTGTGGATGTTTTCTGAGAATTGTTAGCAATCACGCCCCTTTAATAAAGAAATGTCCGGTCCGAGCCAGAAGTGCTGCTGGGGTCGGCATCTGAAAGGCATCCGCCGAACAAGCTCGCTTCCTCTCTGGTAAAGAATGATGAGACAAAGAGAACAGGGTAGGAAAGGTGGTGAGGAGTCTCTGACAGCGAGATCTTCCTCTGCCCAAACGAATAGTGGACCTGTTAGCATTCGCCTCAGTCGATTGTTGGATAAGATTGTGTACATGATTACTTTTCCAGTAATGATTTAACAACATTATTCCAACATGCCTCTAGACCAACCTTCCACCTGGGCTGACTGCAGCGTAGCACCATGTTTGTGGGCACCGTGTTTGTGGGCACCGTGTTTGTGGACACCTTGTTTGTGGACACCTTGTTTGTGGGCACCGTGTTTGTGGGCACCGTGTTTGTGGACACCTTGTTTGTGGACACCTTGTTTGTGGACACCGTGTTTGTGGGCACCGTGTTTGTGGACACCTTGTTTGTGGACACCTTGTTTGTGGACACCTTGTTTGTGGACACCGTGTTTGTGGGCACCGTGTTTGTGGACACCGTGTTTGTGGGCACCGTGTTTGTGGGCACCTTGTTTGTGGGCACCTTGTTTGTGGGCACCGTGTTTGTGGGCACCGTGTTTGTGGACACCTTGTTTGTGGACACCTTGTTTGTGGGCAGCGTGTTTGTGGGCACCGTGTTTGTGGACACCTTGTTTGTGGACACCTTGTTTGTGGACACCGTGTTTGTGGGCACCGTGTTTGTGGGCACCGTGTTTGTGGGCACCTTGTTTGTGGGCACCGTGTTTGTGGACACCGTGTTTGTGGGCACCGTGTTTGTGGGCACCGTGTTTGTGGACACCGTGTTTGTGGACACCGTGTTTGTGGACACCTTGTTTGTGGGCACCGTGTTTGTGGGCACCTTGATGTGGACACCGTGTTTGTGGACACCGTGTTTGTGGTCACCGTGTTTGTGGACACCGTGTTTGTGGTCACCGTGTTTGTGGACACCGTGTTTGTGGGCACCGTGTTTGTGGACACCGTGTTTGTGGGCACCGTGTTTGTGGACACCGTGTTTGTGGGCACCGTGTTTGTGGGCACCGTGTTTGTGGACACCGTGTTTGTGGGCACCGTGTTTGTGGGCACCGTGTTTGTGGGCACCGTGTTTGTGGGCACCTTGTTTGTGGGCACCGTGTTTGTGGGCACCGTGTTTGTGGACACCGTGTTTGTGGGCACCGTGTTTGTGGGCACCGTGTTTGTGGGCACCTTGTTTGTGGGCACCGTGTTTGTGGGCACCGTGTTTGTGGACACCGTGTTTGTGGGCACCGTGTTTGTGGGCACCGTGTTTGTGGGCACCGTGTTTGTGGACACCGTGTTTGTGGTCACCGTGTTTGTGGGCACCGTGTTTGTGGACACCTTGTTTGTGGACACCGTGTTTGTGGGCACCTTGTTTGTGGGCACCTTGTTTGTGGGCACCGTGTTTGTGGGCACCTTGTTTGTGGACACCGTGTTTGTGGGCACCGTGTTTGTGGGCACCGTGTTTGTGGACACCTTGTTTGTGGACACCGTGTTTGTGGACACCGTGTTTGTGGACACCGTGTTTGTGGGCACCGTGTTTGTGGGCACCTTGTTTGTGGACACCGTGTTTGTGGGCACCGTGTTTGTGGACACCGTGTTTGTGGGCACCGTGTTTGTGGACACCGTGTTTGTGGGTACCTTGTTTGTGGACACCGTTTTTGTGGACACCGTGTTTGTGGGCACCTTGTTTGTGGACACCGTGTTTGTGGGCACCGTGTTTGTGGGCACCTTGTTTGTGGACACCGTGTTTGTGGGCACCTTGTTTGTGGGCACCGTGTTTGTGGGCACCTTGTTTGTGGACACCGTGTTTGTGGACACCTTGTTTGTGGACACCGTGTTTGTGGACACCGTGTTTGTGGACACCGTGTTTGTGGGCACCGTGTTTGTGGGCACCTTGTTTGTGGACACCGTGTTTGTGGACACCGTGTTTGTGGGCACCGTGTTTGTGGGCACCTTGTTTGTGGACACCGTGTTTGTGGGCACCTTGTTTGTGGACACCGTGTTTGTGGACACCGTGTTTGTGGGCACCTTGTTTGTGGACACCGTGTTTGTGGACACCGTGTTTGTGGACACCGTGTGGCTCGACGTCAGTGCAGCTTTTCATGTGATTGATCGGGACTTTTTCTATGTTTTAACTTACTGGTTTCAGAGCTACACGTTGTTGGTACGATCACAGAAATAACTTGAATCTGACAAAAGTAATAAGAAATAAATCATCATCATGCACCATCATGATTAAAATGGCTTCCTGTGAGGTTTCAGTCCTTTGCCATGAAACAGGAAGTGGCTCTAACCAAAAAGCATTCGATGTTTGTCATTAGAGTCCGAGCCTGAAAATGTTTGTACATAGAAGACGACTGTAATTATTAATAATCTCATTTTATCGTCCAGCCCTACGACGCCATCTGTAGACCTATCGCATGTTCAGATAAGGCAGGATCACCAAGTCTCTGACTCGATGACGTGGTCCACCGAGTCAGAGGCTTCAGATAAATGAATTAAAGCTGCAGGTTGATTCCTGCTCCGTTGGTAATGTCCTTTGCGACCTTGGTAACGGCCGTTGTTTCCTAAAGCCAGATTGATGTGGAGACAGAACATGTTGGTGTCTTACTGACAAGTTTCTGAAAGACTTTGGCTAAAATACAGAATTTGGAGACTGGCCTGCAGGTTTTAGGACTTGAGGAACCATGATGAGAAAGGATCCAGCTTCTGCTTAAAGGTTTGGTGCAAGCTTAATAAACCAGGATCAAGCATGTCTGGAGAAGCTGGTTTATTAAGATCTGTAAGAACCACATTGCGGGGTTGGATGTTTGGCTGGTTAGACTCAACTTTTCTGATGAAGTAAAACCATTTCTGGGCTGCCAACTAGTCCGCTTTAGATCAGGTTTCTCTGGCCTCAACCCAGGCCAGATCTTTGACCCAGTCCAGATCTTTGACCTAGGCCAGATCCCCGGCCCAGTCCAGATCCCCGGCCCAGGCCAGATGCCCGGTCCAGTCCAGATCCTCGGCCCAGGTCAGACGCAGTCTAGATCCCCGGCCCAGGCCAGATCCCCGGTCCAATCCAGATCCTTGGCCCAGGTCAGACCCAGGCCAGATCCCCGGCCCAGGCCAGATCCCCGGCCCAGGTCAGACCCAGTCCAGATCTCCGGCCCAGGCCAGATCCCTGGTCCAGGCCAGATCCTCGACCATGGCCAGATCCCTGGTCCAGTCCAGATCCCCGGTCCAGGCCAGATCCCTGGTCCAGGTCAGACCTAGGCCAGATCACTTTCTTCCAGTAAATCGGACAGCTGAGGACTAAACTACTGATTATTTCCACCTTTAGCTCTAAACTTACGAAAGAGGACGTGTTTGTTTCTAATAAAATAGCTCAGAGCGTGGAACTGATGATATAACTGTATGAGCTTTCATAGATGCTACAGCACTGAGACATTTAACCCCTAACAGGACCATCTTCGTCCGCGAGAGGTTTAAGCGTCAGACAGGACAAGGATATCAGAGGATTCAGTCCAGATCGAAAAATAAACATCTTTTTTAAATTTACTTTACTTTAAAACGGGGGTTAGAGACACACCTGCAGTAGAGGACGTTCCTAAAAACGGACTTTAAGTCCAGATTTATTCCAGATCCTGAAAGGACAGACTGAATCCTGATCCGGATCTGTTGTTCTGAAGGTAGATGAATGTTCCACTGTCATTAAACTCAACACAAATAATTAAATAAATTATAATTATCTGTGTAATTGTGAGAGTCCTGTTGAATAGGAGAGCTAAAGCAGAGCTGAAATGTTGTATGGTACCTGAAGGCAGTTTGAAGTGGTTTCTATTTAAAGCTGCTGTTTTCACAGAGAACACACAAAGAACGAGTCATGTGGGAGTAACGAGGAAACTCAGGGTTGATTCCAGTTTCCTCTCTTACTGGAATTCTGTTGATCCAGTCTGACCTGAGTCGGGCCAAGTCTGAGTCCAATTCTGACCTGAATCCAAGTCTGACTTGAGTCCAAGTCTGACCTGAGTCCAAGTCTGACCCGGGTCAGGCCAAGTCTGAGTCCAAGTCTGACCTGAATCCAAGTCTGACTTGAGTTCAAGTCTGACCTGAGTTCAAGTCTGACCCAAGTCAGGCCAAGTCTGAGTCCAAGTCTGACCTGAGTCCAAGTCTGACCTGAGTCCATGTCTGACCTGAGTCCAAATCGGACCTGAGTCCAAGTCTGACCCGAGTTGGGCCAAGTCTGAGTCCAATTCTGACCTGAGTCCAAGTCTGACCTGAGTCCAAATCTGACCTGAGTCGGGCCAAGTCTGAGTCCAAGTCTGACCTGAGTCCAAGTCTGACCCGAGTTGGGCCAAGTCTGACCTGAGTCCAAGTCTGAACCAAGTCAGGCCAAGGCTGAGTCCAAGTCTGACCTGAGTCCAAGTCTGACCTGAGTTCAAATCTGACCTGAGTCCAAGTCTGACCCGAGTCAGGCCAAGGCTGAGTCCAATTCTGACCTGAGTCCAATTCTGACCTGAGTCCAAGTCTGACCTGAGTCCAAGTCTGACTTGAGTCCAAGTCTGACCCGAGTCGGGCCAAGTCTGAGTCCAGTTCTGACCTGAGTTCAAGTCTGACCTGAGTCCAAGTCTGACCTGAGTCCAAATCTGACCCGAGTTGGGCCAAGTCTGAGTCCAATTCTGACCTGAGTCCAAGTCTGACCTGAGTCCAAATCTGACCTGAGTCGGGCCAAGTCTGAGTCCATGTCTGACCTGAGTCCAAGTCTGACCTGAGTCCAAATCTGACCTGAGTCGGGCCAAATCTGAGTCCAAGTCTGACCTGAGTCCATGTCTGACCTGAGTCCAAATCGGACCTGAGTCCAAGTCTGACCCGAGTTGGGCCAAGTCTGAGTCCAATTCTGACCTGAGTCCAAGTCTGACCTGAGTCCAAATCTGACCTGAGTCGGGCCAAATCTGAGTCCAAGTCTGACCTGAGTCCATGTCTGACCTGAGTCCAAATCGGACCTGAGTCCAAGTCTGACCCGAGTTGGGCCAAGTCTGAGTCCAATTCTGACCTGAGTCCAAGTCTGACCTGAGTCCAAATCTGACCTGAGTCGGGCCAAGTCTGAGTCCAAGTCTGACCTGAGTCCAAGTCTGACCCGAGTTGGGCCAAGTCTGACCTGAGTCCAAGTCTGACCCGAGTCAGGCCAAGGCTGAGTCCAAGTCTGACCTGAGTCCAAGTCTGACCTGAGTCCAAGTCTGACCCGAGTCAGGCCAAGGCTGAGTCCAGTTCTGACCTGAGTCCAAGTCTGACCTGAGTCCAAGTCTGACCTGAGTCCAAGTCTGACCCGAGTTGGGCCAAGTCTGACCTGAGTCCAAGTCTGACCCGAGTCAGGCCAAGGCTGAGTCCAAGTCTGACCTGAGTCCAAGTCTGACCTGAGTCCAAGTCTGACCCGAGTCAGGCCAAGGCTGAGTCCAGTTCTGACCTGAGTCCAAGTCTGACCTGAGTCCAAGTCTGACCTGAGTTCAAATCTGACTTGAGTCCAAGTCTGACCCGAGTCGGGCCAAGTCTGAGTCCAGTTCTGACCTGAGTTCAAGTCTGACCTGAGTCCAAGTCTGACCTGAGTCCAAATCTGACCCGAGTTGGGCCAAGTCTGAGTCCAATTCTGACCTGAGTCCAAGTCTGACCTGAGTTCAAATCTGACTTGAGTCCAAGTCTGACCCGAGTCGGGCCAAGTCTGAGTCCAGTTCTGACCTGAGTTCAAGTCTGACCTGAGTCCAAGTCTGACCTGAGTCCAAATCTGACCCGAGTTGGGCCAAGTCTGAGTCCAATTCTGACCTGAGTCCAAGTCTGACCTGAGTCCAAATCTGACCTGAGTCAGGCCAAGTCTGAGTCCAAGTCTGACCTGAATCCAAGTCTGACTTGAGTTCAAGTCTGACCTGAGTTCAAGTCTGACCCAAGTCAGGCCAAGTCTGAGTCCAAGTCTGACCTGAGTCCAAGTCTGACCTGAGTCCATGTCTGACCTGAGTCCAAATCGGACCTGAGTCCAAGTCTGACCCGAGTTGGGCCAAGTCTGAGTCCAATTCTGACCTGAGTCCAAGTCTGACCTGAGTCCAAGTCTGACCTGAGTCCAAATCTGACCTGAGTCGGGCCAAATCTGAGTCCAAGTCTGACCTGAGTCCATGTCTGACCTGAGTCCAAATCGGACCTGAGTCCAAGTCTGACCCGAGTTGGGCCAAGTCTGAGTCCAATTCTGACCTGAGTCCAAGTCTGACCTGAGTCCAAATCTGACCTGAGTCGGGCCAAGTCTGAGTCCAAGTCTGACCTGAGTCCAAGTCTGACCCGAGTTGGGCCAAGTCTGACCTGAGTCCAAGTCTGACCCGAGTCAGGCCAAGGCTGAGTCCAAGTCTGACCTGAGTCCAAGTCTGACCTGAGTCCAAGTCTGACCCGAGTCAGGCCAAGGCTGAGTCCAGTTCTGACCTGAGTCCAAGTCTGACCTGAGTCCAAGTCTGACCTGAGTTCAAATCTGACTTGAGTCCAAGTCTGACCCGAGTCGGGCCAAGTCTGAGTCCAGTTCTGACCTGAGTTCAAGTCTGACCTGAGTCCAAATCTGACCCGAGTTGGGCCAAGTCTGAGTCCAATTCTGACCTGAGTTCAAGTCTGACCTGAGTCCAAATCTGACCCGAGTTGGGCCAAGTCTGAGTCCAATTCTGACCTGAGTCCAAGTCTGACCTGAGTTCAAATCTGACTTGAGTCCAAGTCTGACCCGAGTCGGGCCAAGTCTGAGTCCAGTTCTGACCTGAGTTCAAGTCTGACCTGAGTCCAAGTCTGACCTGAGTCCAAATCTGACCTGAGTCGGGCCAAGTCTGAGTCCATGTCTGACCTGAGTCCAAGTCTGACCTGAGTCCAAATCTGACCTGAGTCGGGCCAAATCTGAGTCCAAGTCTGACCTGAGTCCATGTCTGACCTGAGTCCAAATCGGACCTGAGTCCAAGTCTGACCCGAGTTGGGCCAAGTCTGAGTCCAATTCTGACCTGAGTCCAAGTCTGACCTGAGTCCAAATCTGACCTGAGTCGGGCCAAGTCTGAGTCCAAGTCTGACCTGAGTCCAAGTCTGACCCGAGTTGGGCCAAGTCTGACCTGAGTCCAAGTCTGACCCGAGTCAGGCCAAGGCTGAGTCCAAGTCTGACCTGAGTCCAAGTCTGACCTGAGTCCAAGTCTGACCCGAGTCAGGCCAAGGCTGAGTCCAGTTCTGACCTGAGTCCAAGTCTGACCTGAGTCCAAGTCTGACCTGAGTTCAAATCTGACTTGAGTCCAAGTCTGACCCGAGTCGGGCCAAGTCTGAGTCCAGTTCTGACCTGAGTTCAAGTCTGACCTGAGTCCAAGTCTGACCTGAGTCCAAATCTGACCCGAGTTGGGACAAGTCTGAGTCCAATTCTGACCTGAGTCCAAGTCTGACCTGAGTTCAAATCTGACTTGAGTCCAAGTCTGACCCGAGTCGGGCCAAGTCTGAGTCCAGTTCTGACCTGAGTTCAAGTCTGACCTGAGTCCAAGTCTGACCTGAGTCCAAATCTGACCCGAGTTGGGCCAAGTCTGAGTCCAATTCTGACCTGAGTCCAAGTCTGACCTGAGTCCAAATCTGACCCAAGTCAGGCCAAGTCTGAGTCCAAGTCTGACCTGAGTCCAAGTCTGACCTGAGTCCATGTCTGACCTGAGTCCAAATCGGACCTGAGTCCAAGTCTGACCCGAGTTGGGCCAAGTCTGAGTCCAATTCTGACCTGAGTCCAAGTCTGACCTGAGTCCAAATCTGACCTGAGTCGGGCCAAGTCTGAGTCCAAGTCTGACCTGAGTCCAAGTCTGACCCGAGTTGGGCCAAGTCTGACCTGAGTCCAAGTCTGAACCGAGTCAGGCCAAGGCTGAGTCCAAGTCTGACCTGAGTCCAAGTCTGACCTGAGTTCAAATCTGACCTGAGTCCAAGTCTGACCCGAGTCAGGCCAAGGCTGAGTCCAATTCTGACCTGAGTCCAATTCTGACCTGAGTCCAAGTCTGACCTGAGTCCAAGTCTGACTTGAGTCCAAGTCTGACCCGAGTCGGGCCAAGTCTGAGTCCAGTTCTGACCTGAGTTCAAGTCTGACCTGAGTCCAAGTCTGACCTGAGTCCAAATCTGACCCGAGTTGGGCCAAGTCTGAGTCCAATTCTGACCTGAGTCCAAGTCTGACCTGAGTCCAAATCTGACCTGAGTCGGGCCAAGTCTGAGTCCATGTCTGACCTGAGTCCAAGTCTGACCTGAGTCCAAATCTGACCTGAGTCGGGCCAAATCTGAGTCCAAGTCTGACCTGAGTCCATGTCTGACCTGAGTCCAAATCGGACCTGAGTCCAAGTCTGACCCGAGTTGGGCCAAGTCTGAGTCCAATTCTGACCTGAGTCCAAGTCTGACCTGAGTCCAAATCTGACCTGAGTCGGGCCAAGTCTGAGTCCAAGTCTGACCTGAGTCCAAGTCTGACCCGAGTTGGGCCAAGTCTGACCTGAGTCCAAGTCTGACCCGAGTCAGGCCAAGGCTGAGTCCAAGTCTGACCTGAGTCCAAGTCTGACCTGAGTCCAAGTCTGACCCGAGTCAGGCCAAGGCTGAGTCCAGTTCTGACCTGAGTCCAAGTCTGACCTGAGTCCAAGTCTGACCTGAGTCCAAATCTGACTTGAGTCCAAATCTGACCCGAGTTGGGCCAAGTCTGAGTCCAATTCTGACCTGAGTCCAAGTCTGACCTGAGTTCAAATCTGACTTGAGTCCAAGTCTGACCCGAGTCGGGCCAAGTCTGAGTCCAGTTCTGACCTGAGTTCAAGTCTGACCTGAGTCCAAGTCTGACCTGAGTCCAAATCTGACCCGAGTTGGGCCAAGTCTGAGTCCAATTCTGACCTGAGTCCAAGTCTGACCTGAGTCCAAATCTGACCTGAGTCGGGCCAAGTCTGAGTCCATGTCTGACCTGAGTCCAAGTCTGACCTGAGTCCAAATCTGACCTGAGTCGGGCCAAGTCTGAGTCCAAGTCTGACCTGAGTCCAAGTCTGACCCGAGTCTGATTGAGTCTACCCTCTGAACTGGCCCTGCCGGTCTGATCAAGTTGGTCTGAGTCTGTAATTTGTTACAGCCTGACCGAATCGCTCCTCCGAGTCATTCTGAATCAGTTGGTTTGAGTCGGTGTGAGTACGAATCGTTCCTAGTTTATCCAAGTCAGAGTTAATTCTCCGACTATGACCCGAGTATGACTGAGGGTTTTCCCTCAGGGGTCTGTTTTGGTTCCAGTCTGGGTTTTCCTTTTTTATTGATAATTAAAACGACTCATATTATACTCATTATGATTACTGATTATTACTAACTGGATCTAATATGCTGAATGGAGGGCTGATTCACACATACACGTCAACTCCAGTGTTGGAAAGAGAGAGCGGGAGTTAAAGCGGAGGAAAGTCTGCGGTAAGCATAGCGACCAAAACCTAAGTAGTAGTGGTGCCTCTGAATGACCACGGTGATGTTTTATAGGCATCCTCGCAATGTCTTAAGTCACTGGATGTTGTTCATCATGGAGTGTTCAGGTTTATTATGTCAGAGAGTTGGCTGGCCCTCGCTGTGTATTCGGAGACAAAACCATTGGCACATCTTTATTTATAAGGCAATATTAAATCTGCTTCCCTTACTTATGTGATGATGTCCAACCTAAAAGAAACAGTAGCTTCAAGCTTCGTTCTGTGGCTCAGGATGTATTTTTGCTCTATACACAAAGTTTTCAACATGCTGCTCCAACAGCTTGGAGTCTGCTGCAGGATCAGCTGTGTCTGGGGAACCGGTCTCCTTACTCCTTTTTAAAAATAAGTTACGAGCATTAAATGAGGAGTCTTCAGGTTGTAAATGTTTTAAATAATAGTTTGTAACTTGAAGTTTTGATGTGTTTGTAATTTCATTGGTGGTTTGACTGACTTGTAATTTGGGTTGCTGCCAGACTCTTCCTGGTTAAGTAAATAAAATAAAAAAAGATAAAAATAAAAACAGATGGTAATAACCGGGACCCTGTACAATGCATGTATACGTGTGTGTGTGGGTGTGTGTGTGTTATATGTCTATACGTAATGAAGCTGACTTTTAGTGCAGTTTAAGCTTTTGCTATAACAGCATTCGATTTTTCAAATGAGGAAAGTTTGTAGAAAATGTTTTCAGTTGAAATGACTCTGGAAAAAATGCATATGCACATATAGAGCCGTAAATAAACGCACCAGATCTGAATAGACTCTTTTCATTTTTTATTTAATGATTAATGTTGTTCAGCTTGGGCCAGTTTTTTTTTTTCTCTACCTGAAAACTATTTAAATGTCTTTTTGTTTTAATCGTGGTTTTTTTTTTTTTTATCGTGATTCATGTCTTTTTCTGAATCATGCAGCTCTAGCTAAATGTTTCTCTGATAAAGATGAAGATGGAGAAAACTGATTATTATTATTATTATAATGAAGATGATTATGCTGGTGATGATGGTGATGATGAAGGTGTGTTCCTGCAGACGGTGCTGAAGGAGGGAACTCTTCTGAAACAGACCAACTCGTTCCAGCGTTGGAAGAGACGATACTTCAAGCTGAGAGGACGGACGTTGTACTATGCCCAGACCTGCAAGGTGATTGGACAGGTGGAGGACAGGTGAAGAATAGCTGGAAGGGTGAACAGGTGGAGGATAAGTTGACAAATGGAGGACAGGTGAACAGGTGAAAAAGTATAGGTGGAGGAGAGGATATGTGGACAGGTCTGTTTAGAAGTCCTTGATTATTATTATTTTGATTGGTGTGCCTTGACGGACCAACCGTGATGCGTCCTCCTTTCTGTCCCCAGTCCATCATCTTTGATGAGGTGGACCTGACGGATGCCAGTGTGGCCGAGTCCAGCACCAAGAACGTCAACAACAGCTTCACGGTGAGTCCACAACTACAGCATCCCTCCGCCACTGAAAGTAGAAGAAGAAACAATTACAAATCAGCAGCTAATGCTAAGGCCGTGGACTCTCACATTAGCAGCTAACGCTAAGGCCGCCGACTCTCACATTAGCAGCCAACGCTAAGGCCGCCGACTCTCACATTAGCAGCTAACGCTAAGGCCGCCGACTCTCACATTAACAGCTAACACTAAGACCGCTGACTCCTACATTAACTAATGCTAAGACCGCTGACTCCCACATTAGCAGCTAACACTAAGACCGCTGACTCCCACATTAGCAGCTAACGCTAAGACCACTAGGCAGCTAATGTGACCAGTGACTCGGTACAACTGGCAACTTGTACTTGGTACGATTGACCAACTTGGTATGACAGGGAGACTCAGAGACTTGTACGTCCAGAGACTTGGTACTCTGTCTTAGATCTTAATGGTTCTGACTGGATGTAGATCGGATCTTGATCTAGATCAGGCCTCATCATGTGGGATCAGGCTAGATCATACTGGTGCAGAAATGGCCAGACTGGATCAGACCTGACAAGAGTGGATCAGTCCAGATCAGACTGGTTTAAAGTGAATCAGACCCGGTCAGACCGGAACAGATTGGATCAGCTCATATCAGACTACACTAGACTAGATCAGACCGGATCAGACCAGATCAGACTCAATCAGACTGGTTTAGGCAGGATCAATCCAGATCAGTCTTATTTAGTCTGGATCAGGCTGGATCATATCAGGTCTGACTGGATCAGCTGATCAGGTCTGAGACAAATGTTCTTCTGTGATGTAACTTCCTGTTAGCGAGGCTCAAGTCAGACTGAGTTCATGTGACAGAGTATTTATAGCAGACAGGATGTGTGGCTGTGTGTGTGTGCTTTGGGTTGTTGGAGTGACATCAGAAAGGAAGTAGGCGTTTGGGAGGGGCTAATGATAGTAGAGACAAAGAGTGAGATCTGAGCTGACATTAGACCAGGACTAGGACCAGAACGAGGTCTGAACTCTCCTGATTCAGGATTTCAAGGAGGATATAGATCACATCTGCTCGTTCAGTCACACGGTAAGACAGCTGATTGGCCAGTGTTGGCTGTGATGTCACAATCTGAGACAGCAGCTCAGTGGGATTCACATGTTGTGGGTATGATGACAGGAGCTCTGCAGCCCAGGATCAGGGATTAAATGGAGATCTGTGAACTATGGGTCTAGATTTGTGGATCTAGGACTATTGTTCAGATTTGTGGCGCTAGATCTGTGGTCCTGGATCCATGGTTCCACCACAATATGTAGTACTGTAGTACTATGGTTCTAGATTCGTGGATCTGGGCCTGTGGTTACATTACATTAAAGTCATTTACCAGACTTAGATCTGAGAGTGTCCCGCATGAGAGACGGCTCCCTTCCAACTGAGCTTTCCAGCCCACTGTGGATCTAGAGCTTTGGTTCCAGATCTGTGGTATTGGAGCTATGGTACTGGATTGGTGGTTGTAGATCTGTGGTTCTGGATCCAATTGAAGCTAAGTTTTTTTTATTTCTTTAGAAAGGGATATTTTTGCATGTCAACATTAGTACAAATGCATGCTAATTAGCATTAGCATCTGGTTGTCCCTTGGCAGGTAACAACACGCTACAACCAGTAAAAGGTAAACAGGTCCCAGTAAACACGGTGGGAGATGCGCGGGTTGGAGGCTGGACTGATTGTAGAAGAAATACTAACAGGACCTCACCACACAGGAATGAAGCAAACAAGAAGTACGAGACATGGAACCATAGCGAGCATGGTTCTAGAACAGGAATAAACCAGTCCGGTCCAGTAGCGGGCATCTGTCTAGCTGGGAGAACTGGTGTGGCTGGTAATAAACCAGTTAGTGAGACGGGCCTCTGTGGGGGAAATGTGCTGCTGCTGCTTGGTCAGGTCGTCGTTGGAAACGAGAATTTGTTCTGACCCAACTCACCTGGTCAAAGGTATAAACTCATGTCCAGCAAACCTTTGGACCAAGCGGCTGAGGTTTCACTCCCGTTCAGTCAGCTGATCACTGACAGCAGTGATGTCAGTGAAAACGGACCAATGAGAGTGTTTCTCTGAGTCCAGAGTTGTTTTGGGGACTCATGGTCCGTACCTGTCCTCCAGGTGATCACCCCCTGCAGGCGCCTCATCCTCTGTGCGGACAACAGGAAGGAGATGGAGGAGTGGATGGCCGCGCTGCGCAGCGTCCAGAACCGACAGAACTATGAGGTATGAACAGAACCCGTCCCACCAGTACGTGCCCGGTGAGTCCCAGTACCAGAGTACCAGACTCTGTCTGTCTCCCCAGTCCACCCAGTACAGCATGGACCACTTCAGTGGGATGCACAACTGGTACGCCTGCTCCCACGCCAGACCCACCTACTGCAACGTGTGCAGGGAGGCGCTGTCCGGGGTCACGTCACATGGCCTGTCCTGCGAAGGTACACACACACACACAGGAAGGTGAAGGCAACTCACACAAACACACACACACACATGCACGCGTACAGGAAGGTGGAGGTAACTCACACACACACACACACACGTGCTAGTGTACAGGAAGGTGGAGGTAACACACACACATACACACGTGCTAGTGTACAGGAAGGTGAAGGTAACTCACACACATGCACACACACGTGCTAGTGTACAGGAAGGTGAAGGTAACTCACACACATACACACATGCACGCGTACAGGGAGGTGAAGGTGACTCACACACACACACATGCACGCGTACAGGGAGGTGAAGGTGACTCACACACACACACACATGCACGCGTACAGGGAGGTGGAGGTAACACACACACATACACACACACGTTCTAGTGTACAGGAAGGTGAAGGTAACTCACACACATACACACACACGTGCTAGTGTACAGGAAGGTGAAGGTAACTCACACACATACACACATGCACGCGTACAGGGAGGTGAAGGTGACTCACACACATGCACGCGTACAGGGAGGTGAAGGTGACTCACACACACACACACATGCACGCGTACAGGAAGATGAAGGTAACTCACACACATACACACACACGTGCTAGTGTACAGGAAGGTGAAGGTAACTCACACACATACACACACACGCTTACAGGAAGGTGAAGGTAACTCACACACACACATGCACACGTACAGGGAGGTGGAGGTAACACACACACATACACACACGTGCTAGTGTACAGGAAGGTGAAGGTAACTCACACACACACATGCACGCGTACAGGAAGGTGGAGGTAACACACACACATACACACACACGTGCTAGTGTACAGGAAGGTGAAGGTAACTCACACACATACACACACGCTTACAGGAAGGTGAAGGTAACTCACACACACGCATGCACGCGTACAGGGAGGTGAAGGTGACTCACACACACACACACATGCACGCGTACAGGGAGGTGGAGGTAACTCACACACATACACACACACGTGCTAGTGTACAGGAAGCTGAAGTAAACTCACACACATACACACACACGCTTACAGGAAGGTGAAGGTAACTCACACACACACATGCACGCGTACAGGAAGGTGAAGGTGACTCACACACACACACACACATGCACGCGTACAGGGAGGTGGAGGTAACACACACACATACACACACACGTGCTAGTGTACAGGAAGGTGAAGGTAACTCACACACATACACACACACACGTGCTAGTGTACAGGAAGGTGAAGGTAACTCACACACATACACACACACGTGCTAGTGTACAGGAAGGTGGAGGTAACACACACACATACACACACACGTGCTAGTGTACAGGAAGGTGGATGTAACTCACACACATGCACACACACGTGCTAGTGTACAGGAAGGTGAAGGTAACTCACACACACACACGTGCTAGTGTACAGGAAGGTGGAGGTAACACACACACATACACACACACGTGCTAGTGTACAGGAAGGTGAAGGTAACTCACACACATGCACACACACGTGCTAGTGTACAGGAAGATGAAGGTAACACACACACATGCACACACACGTGCTACTGTACAGGAAGGTGAAGGTAACTCACACACATACACACACACGTGCTAGTGTACAGGAAGGTGGAGGTAACTCACACACATGCACACACACGTGCTAGTGTACAGGAAGGTGAAGGTAACTCACACACACACACGTGCTAGTGTACAGGAAGGTGAAGGTAACTCACACACATACACACACACGTGCTAGTGTACAGGAAGGTGGAGGTAACACACATACACACACACATGCTAGTGTACAGGAAGGTGAAGGTAACTCACACACATACACACACACGTGCTAGTGTACAGGAAGGTGGAGGTAACTCACACACATACACACACACGTGCTAGTGTACAGGAAGGTGAAGGTAACACACACACATACACACACACGTGCTAGTGTACAGGAAGGTGAAGGTAACACACACACATACACACACACAAGCTAGTGTACAGGAAGGTGAAGGTAACACACACACATGCACACACACGTGCTAGTGTACAGGAAGGTGGAGGTAACACACACACATGCACACACACGTGCTAGTGTACAGGAAGGTGGAGGTAACACACACACATGCACACACACGTGCTAGTGTACAGGAAGGTGAAGGTAACTCACACACATACACACACACGTGCTAGTGTACAGGAAGGTGGAGGTAACACACACACATGCACACACACGTGCTAGTGTACAGGAAGGTGGAGGTAACACACACACATACACACACATGTGCTAGTGTACAGGAAGGTGGAGGTAACACACACACATGCACACACACGTGCTAGTGTACAGGAAGGTGGAGGTAACACACACACATGCACACACACGTGCTAGTGTACAGGAAGGTGGAGGTAACACACACACATGCACACACACGTGCTAGTGTACAGGAAGGTGAAGGTAACTCACACACATGCACACACACGTGCTAGTGTACAGAAAGGTGGAGGTAACTAACACACATACACACACACGTGCTAGTGTACAGGAAGGTGGAGGTAACTCACACACATACACACACACGTGCTAGTGTACAGGAAGGTGGAGGTAACTCACACACATACACACACACGTGCTAGTGTACAGGAAGGTGAAGGTAACTCACACACATACACACACACATGCACGCGTACAGGAAGGTGAAGGTAACTCACACACACACACACACATGCACGCGTACAGGAAGGTGAAGGTAACTCACACACATACACACACATGCACGCGTACAGGGAGGTGGAGGTAACACACACACATACACACACGTGCTAGTGTACAGGAAGGTGAAGGTAACTCACACACACACACACACATGCACGCGTACAGGGAGGTGGAGGTAACACACACACATACACACACACGTGCTAGTGTACAGGAAGGTGAAGGTAACTCACACACATACACACACACATGCACGCGTACAGGAAGGTGAAGGTAACTCACACACACACACACACATGCACGCGTACAGGAAGGTGAAGGTAACTCACACACACACACACACACACGCACGCGTACAGGGAGGTGGAGGTAACACACACACATACACACACGTGCTAGTGTACAGGAAGGTGAAGGTAACTCACACACACACACACACATGCACGCGTACAGGGAGGTGGAGGTAACACACACACATACACACACACGTGCTAGTGTACAGGAAGATGAAGGTAACTCACACACACACACGCACGCGTACAGGAAGGTGGAGGTAACTCACACACATGCACGCGTACAGGAAGATGAAGGTAACTCACACACACACACACGCACGCGTACAGGAAGGTGGAGGTAACTCACACACATGCACACGTACAGGGAGGTGGAGGTAACTCACACACATGCACACGTACAGGGAGGTGGAGGTAACTCAGGACTCAGGGTTTTTTTAAACATGTCTGAAAGTAAAATGGAACATACGTGACGGCAGCAACATATGTGAACACGTGTTCTGGAGGTTTCTAGTTCTAGAAGTCTGATTGGTTGTGATGATCTAAATCTGAAGGCGGTGTGCATACTCGTTCCTGTGAGTTCGAAAAGACTAATTATTATAAAACAACCAAGATTTGTTTATGACTGAACCCGAAGTCGCTGCTCTTCATCACCCCATGACATCATCATCATCATCAGCAGCAGCGTGATGGGATTAAAACAGCACTTGCACCTGTGTTCATGGTGGTAATCTCCTGTAAAAGTTCATCCCAAAACATCATAAACAATGTCATGTTTTAAAATACATGAACACATTAGCGCTGCCGTGTCCTCCAGGTCCTCGTCATCAGTCCTGCTCTTCAGGAAGTAAAGGTGTTCTGGTTAACGGCGTCAGAGTTCGCAGCATCATGAAACACAGCAGCCAGCCCTGTGGAGGCGGGTATGGCAGAACCTTCCTTCTCCGAGTCGGTCTTGCCATCATGGTGTGGACCTGTCACTGATCCATCTGAACTTCTTATGGTTTTAATAAAGAAAGATTTTAGCCTAAAACCAGAGAAGGCTGGACATGTCTGCCTCGTATGAACTAACACACCACCAACCTTACAGAACACATCTGGAACTTCGATGTTAGAGTTCTAACCGGTACTGTAACTGCACCACCGTTGTTAGGGGGGTGGGACCGAGTTGTTGAACACATGCCTGTCTCTCTCTCTCTCTATGTGTGTGTGTGTGTGCTGTAGTGTGCAAGTTTAAGGCCCATAAGCGCTGTGCAGTCCGAGCCACAAACAACTGCAAGTGGACGACTCTGGCGTCCATCGGGAAGGACATCATTGAGGACGAGGACGGGGTGAGGAACAAAAACACAAATGAGTGAGATCCCCACCTTCACCTGCCCTCTGAACATGTGACCTCTGACCCAGTGACCTCTAACCCTGTGACCTCTGACCCTCTGACTCTGTAACCTCTGACCCTGTGACCTCTGACTCTGTGACCTCTGACCCTCTGACTCTGTGGCCTCTGACCCTGTGACCTCTGACTCTGTGACCTCTGACCCTGTGACCTCTAACCCTTTGACCTCTGACCCTGTGACCTCTGACCCTCTGACTATGTGACCTCTGACCCTGTGACCTCTGACTCTGTGACCTCTGACCCTGTGACCTCTGACCCTGTGACCTCTGACTCTGTGACCTCTGACCCTGTGGCCTCTGACCCTGTGACCTCTGACTCTGTAACCTCTGACCCTGTGACCTCTGACTCTGTGACCTCTGACCCTGTGGCCTCTGACCCTGTGACCTCTGACTCTGTGACCTCTGACCCTTTGACCTCTGACTCTGTGACCTCTGACTCTGTGACCTCTGACCCTGTGGCCTCTGACCCTGTGACCTCTGACCCTGTGACCTCTGACCTTGTGACCTCTGACCCTGTGACCTCTGACCCTTTGACCTCTGACTCTGTGACCTCTGACCTGTGACCTCTGACCCTGTGACCTCTGACCCTGTGACCTCTGACTCTGTGGCCTCTGACCCTGTGACCTCTGACTCTGTGACCTCTGACCCTGTGGCCTCTGACTCTGTGACCTCTAACCCTTTGACCTCTGACTCTGTGACCTCTGACCCTGTGACCTCTGACCTGTGATCTCTGACTCTGTGACCTCTGACCCTGTGGCCTCTGACCATGTGACCTCTGACCCTGTGACCTCTAACCCTTTGACCTCTGACTCTGTGACCTCTGACCCTGTGACCTCTGACTCTGTGACCTCTGACCCTTTGACCTCTAACTCTGTGACCTCTGACCCACCAGGTGTCGATGCCTCACCAGTGGCTGGAGGGGAACCTTCCGGTGTCGGCGAAGTGTCTCGTTTGTGACAAGACGTGCGGCAGCGTCCTCCGACTGCAGGACTGGAGGTGTCTGTGGTGTAAAGCCATGGTGAGACACACACACCTGTGGACCTGTGCTACCTGTGGACAGGTGTCCTGATTGTCCCTCTGTATGCAGGTCCACTCAGCCTGTAAGGACCAGCTGTCGTCCAAATGTCCCCTGGGTCAGTGTAAGGTGTCTGTCATCCCTCCGACGGCGCTGAACAGCATTGACTCTGACGGTGAGGAAGGTCCTCTTACTGGAACCGCCCCTCCAGAACAAGAACCTGCGACACCAGTTTTCAGTTCAAACCTGCAGCGTTAGTCCAGATTCTGCTTTTCTTTCATTTTTTTCTCCCCTAATTGTATTTGTACATCCTAAATAGGTAAATAGGAAACGATACATGTAGTTCCCCCTGTGTATTATTTAATCAATCACAGGACCCCAAACAGTCTCATTTTTTTATATGACCCCCTCAAGTTAAAAAATGCATCAGATCTTGAAGCCGTGCAGAAGCGTTGGGAGAAGATGGTGATTTCCGGTCTCATGTTTCTTCTTGTCCTGCTCATCGTCCTGGTTGAACACATTCCACAGATAGAAACACGAGACGCTTGAAAGTAATTGTCCAGAAGCTTTTCAGGACAGAACAAGACCAAGACGTCAGAAATATTAACATGTCTCCTAGAGAGTTTGCTGTTAGTAAAAGACAACCTGAGACTTAATCTGGGGCCAGATGTCCTGTTATTTACTGGAGTTAGTGCAGTCGTCATCTATGGCTTCCCAAATGTTTTACACACATGGACAAAACTGTTGGTTCCCTTCGGTTAATGAAAGAAAAACTCACAACAGTCACAGAAATAACTTGAATCTGACAAAAGTAATAATAAATAAAAAATTCTATGAAATTTAACCAATGAAAGTCAGACTTTGCTTTTTAACCATGTTTCAACAGAATTATTTAAAAAATAAACTCATGACCTGCGACTGAGACCAAGCTTTCTGACACTGGCAGCACATTTCTCTCTAGAATCCTTGATAGTCTTGAGATTTCATTGTACCTGCACAGATTCAAGACACCCTGTACCAGATGCAGCAAAGCAGCCCAGAACATAACAGAACCTCCTCCATGTTCCACAGTAGGGACGGTGTTCTTTTCTTCATATGCTTCATTTCTCCGTCTGGAAACATGGAGCTGATGTGTCTTGGTAAAAAGTTCCATCTTTGTCTCATCTGTCCATAGGACATTCTCCCAGAAGCTTTGTGGCTTGTCAGCATGTAGTTTGTCCTTTTTATGGTTTGTTTTTAACAATGGTTCCTCCTTGGTCATCTCCCATTAAGTCCACTTTGGCTCAAACAAGGACAGATGCTGCGATCTGACACTGATGTTCCTTCAGCTTGAAGTTCACCTTTAACCTCTTTAGAAGTTTTTCTGGGCTCTTTTGTTACCGTTCGTATTCTGTAAACACTGTTTCAGCAGTTTTTGCACATTCTGCACTTTTTCACTCATGCACTCATTCACTCATGCACCTTGTTTGACTACCACTGTCAATATATGTACATACTTGATCACCATAGATAGACTCTTGTTCGGTCCAACTCGGAGTGTGTTTTTGCGTCACAGCACAACTAGCTGAGTAGACATTACAATGAGTGTACAATAGTTTTTACCATTTTGTCTCCTTTATCTATCGTTGCCTTTATTTAATTTTAAATTAGTCTAGTTATGCTTAAGTACTAACCCCTAATGTCAAGTACTAACCTTTAATGTATGTATATGCTACTGGATGCTTGAATTTCCCTCGAGATCAATAAAGTATCTATCTATCTGTCTGTCTGTCTGTCTGTCTGTCTGTCTGTCTGTCTGTCTGTCTGTCTGTCTGTCTGTCTGTCTGTCTGTCTGTCTGTCTGTCTGTCTGTCTGTCCGTCCGTCGTCCGTCCATCCGTCTGTCTCTTTGATTTGTCATCAGTTTTCCTCCTGCGGCCACGTCCAGGGAGGTTGGCTACAGTCCCATGGATCTTACATTTCTGAATAATATGTGCAGCTGTAGCCACAGGAACATCAAGCTGCTTCTCTATGTTGGGCCACATTTTAGTCCACGTTTCCATGTTGGACCATGTTCCTTATGTTGGACCACATGTTAATCCACGTCTCCATGTTGGACCATGTTCCTTATGTTGGACCACATGTTAATCCACGTCACCATGTTGGACCATGTTCCTTATGTTGGGCCACATGTTAATCCACGTCTCCATGTTGGACCATGTTCCTTATGTTGGGCCACATGTTGGACCACATTTCTCATGTTGGACCACGTTTTTCATGTTGGGCCAAATGTTGGACCACGTCTCCATGTTGGACCATGTTTCTCGTGTTGGACCACGTTTTTCATGTTGGGCCAAATGTTGGACCACGTCTCCATGTTGGACCATGTTTCTCGTGTTGGGCCACATGTTGGACCACGTCTCCATGTTGGACCACGTTTCTCATGTTGGACCACATTTCTCATGTTGGACCACGTCTCCATGTTGGACCACATTTCTCATGTTGGACCACGTCTCCATGTTGGTCCATGTTTTTCATGTTGGACCACATTTCTCATGTTGGACCACGTTTCTCATGTTGGGCAACATGTTGGACCATGTCTCCATGTTGGACCATGTTTTTCATGTTGGACCACATTTCTCATGTTGGACCACATCTCCATGTTGGACCACGTTTCTCATGTTGGACCACGTCTCCATGTTGGACCACATTTCTCATGTTGGGCCACATGTTGGACCACGTCTCCATGTTGGACCATGTTTTTCATGTTGGACCACATTTCTCATGTTGGACCACGTTTCTCATGTTGGGCCACATGTTGGACCATGTCTCCATGTTGGACCATGTTTTTCATGTTGGACCACATTTCTCATGTTGGACCACATCTCCATGTTGGACCCCGTTTCTCATGTTGGACCACGTTTCTCATGTTGGACTACGTCTCCATGTTGGACCACATTTCTCATGTTGGGCCACATGTTGGACCACGTCTCCATGTTGGACCATGTTTTTCATGTTGGACCACATTTCTCATGTTGGACCACATCTCCATGTTGGACCACGTTTCTCATGTTGGACCACATTTCTCATGTTGGACCACGTTTTTCATGTTGGGCCAAATGTTGGACCACGTCTCCATGTTGGACCATGTTTCTCGTGTTGGACCATGTTTTTCATGTTGGGCCAAATGTTGGACCACGTCTCCATGTTGGACCATGTTTCTCGTGTTGGGCCACATGTTGGACCACGTCCCCATGTTGGACCACGTTTCTCATGTTGGGCCACATGTTGGACCACGTCTCCATGTTGGACCACATTTCTCATGTTGGACCACATTTCTCATGTTGGACCACGTCTCCATGTTGGACCACATTTCTCATGTTGGACCACGTCTCCATGTTGGTCCATGTTTTTCATGTTGGACCACATTTCTCATGTTGGACCACATTTCTCATGTTGGACCACGTTTCTCATGTTGGGCCACATGTTGGACCATGTCTCCATGTTGGACCATGTTTTTCATGTTGGACCACATTTCTCATGTTGGACCACATCTCCATGTTGGACCACGTTTCTCATGTTGGACCACGTTTCTCATGTTGGACCACGTCTCCATGTTGGACCACATTTCTCATGTTGGGCCACATGTTGGACCACGTCTCCATGTTGGACCATGTTTTTCATGTTGGACCACATTTCTCATGTTGGACCACGTTTCTCATGTTGGGCCACATGTTGGACCACGTCTCCATTTTGGACCATGTTTTTCATGTTGGACCACATTTCTCATGTTGGACCACATCTCCATGTTGGACCACGTTTCTCATGTTGGACCACGTTTCTCATGTTGGACCACGTCTCCATGTTGGACCACATTTCTCATGTTGGGCCACATGTTGGACCACGTCTCCATGTTGGACCATGTTTTTCATGTTGGACCACATTTCTCATGTTGGACCACGTTTCTCATGTTGGGCCACATGTTGGACCACGTCTCCATGTTGGACCATGTTTTTCATGTTGGACCACATTTCTCATGTTGGACCACATCTCCATGTTGGACCACGTTTCTCATGTTGGACCACGTTTCTCATGTTGGACTACGTCTCCATGTTGGACCACATTTCTCATGTTGGGCCACATGTTGGACCACGTCTCCATGTTGGACCATGTTTTTCATGTTGGACCACATTTCTCATGTTGGACCACATCTCCATGTTGGACCACGTTTCTCATGTTGGACCACGTTTCTCATGTTGGACTACGTCTCCATGTTGGACCACATTTCTCATGTTGGACCACGTTTTTCATGTTGGGCCAAATGTTGGACCACGTCTCCATGTTGGACCATGTTTCTCGTGTTGGACCACGTTTTTCATGTTGGGCCAAATGTTGGACCACGTCTCCATGTTGGACCATGTTTCTCGTGTCGGGCCACATGTTGGACCACGTCTCCATGTTGGACCACGTTTCTCATGTTGGGCCACATGTTGGACCACGTCTCCATGTTGGACCACGTTTCTCATGTTGGACCACATTTCTCATGTTGGACCACGTCTCCATGTTGGACCACATTTCTCATGTTGGACCACGTCTCCATGTTGGTCCATGTTTTTCATGTTGGACCACATTTCTCATGTTGGACCACATTTCTCATGTTGGACCACGTTTCTCATGTTGGGCCACATGTTGGACCACGTCTCCATGTTGGACCATGTTTTTCATGTTGGACCACATTTCTCATGTTGGACCACATCTCCATGTTGGACCACTTTTCTCATGTTGGACCACGTTTCTCATGTTGGACCACGTCTCCATGTTGGACCACATTTCTCATGTTGGGCCACATGTTGGACCACGTCTCCATGTTGGACCATGTTTTTCATGTTGGACCACATTTCTCATGTTGGACCACGTTTCTCATGTTGGGCCACATGTTGGACCACGTCTCCATGTTGGACCATGTTTTTCATGTTGGACCACATTTCTCATGTTGGACCACATCTCCATGTTGGACCACGTTTCTCATGTTGGACCACGTTTCTCATGTTGGACCACGTCTCCATGTTGGACCACATTTCTCATGTTGGGCCACATGTTGGACCACGTCTCCATGTTGGACCATGTTTTTCATGTTGGACCACATTTCTCATGTTGGACCACGTTTCTCATGTTGGGCCACATGTTGGACCACGTCTCCATGTTGGACCATGTTTTTCATGTTGGACCACATTTCTCATGTTGGACCACATCTCCATGTTGGACCACGTTTCTCATGTTGGACCACGTTTTTCATGTTGGACTACGTCTCCATGTTGGACCACATTACTCATGTTGGACCACGTTTTTCATGTTGGGCCAAATGTTGGACCACGTCTCCATGTTGGACCATGTTTCTCGTGTTGGACCATGTTTTTCATGTTGGGCCAAATGTTGGACCACGTCTCCATGTTGGACCATGTTTCTCGTGTTGGGCCACATGTTGGACCACGTCTCCATGTTGGACCACGTTTCTCATGTTGGGCCACATGTTGGACCACGTCTCCATGTTGGACCACATTTCTCATGTTGGACCACGTCTCCATGTTGGACCACATTTCTCATGTTGGACTACGTCTCCATGTTGGTCCATGTTTTTCATGTTGGACCACATTTCTCATGTTGGACCACGTTTCTCATGTTGGACCACGTTTCTCATGTTGGGCCACATGTTGGACCATGTCTCCATGTTGGACCATGTTTTTCATGTTGGACCACATTTCTCATGTTGGACCACGTCTCCATGTTGGACCACATTTCTCATGTTGGGCCACATGTTGGACCACGTCTCCATGTTGGACCATGTTTTTCATGTTGGACCACATTTCTCATGTTGGACCACATTTCTCATGTTGGACCACATTTCTCATGTTGGGCCACATGTTGGACCACGTCTCCATGTTGGACCATGTTTTTCATGTTGGACCACATTTCTCATGTTGGACCACATCTCCATGTTGGACCACGTTTCTCATGTTGGACCACGTTTCTCATGTTGGACCACGTCTCCATGTTGGACCACATTTCTCATGTTGGGCCACATGTTGGACCACGTCTCCATGTTGGACCATGTTTTTCATGTTGAACCACATTTCTCATGTTGGACCACGTTTCTCATGTTGGGCCACATGTTGGATCACGTCTCCATGTTGGACCATGTTTTTCATGTTGGACCACATTTCTCATGTTGGACCACATCTCCATGTTGGACCACGTTTCTCATGTTGGACCACGTTTCTCATGTTGGACTACGTCTCCATGTTGGACCACATTTCTCATGTTGGGCCACATGTTGGACCACGTCTCCATGTTGGACCATGTTTTTCATGTTGGACCACATTTCTCATGTTGGACCACATCTCCATGTTGGACCACGTTTCTCATGTTGGACCACGTTTCTCATGTTGGACTACGTCTCCATGTTGGACCACATTTCTCATGTTGGATCACGTTTTTCATGTTGGGCCAAATGTTGGACCACGTCTCCATGTTGGACCATGTTTCTCGTGTTGGACCACGTTTTTCATGTTGGGCCAAATGTTGGACCACGTCTCCATGTTGGACCATGTTTCTCGTGTTGGGCCACATGTTGGACCACGTCTCCATGTTGGACCACGTTTCTCATGTTGGGCCACATGTTGGACCACGTCTCCATGTTGGACCACATTTCTCATGTTGGACCACATTTCTCATGTTGGACCACGTCTCCATGTTGGACCACATTTCTCATGTTGGACCACGTCTCCATGTTGGTCCATGTTTTTCATGTTGGACCACATTTCTCATGTTGGACCACATCTCCATGTTGGACCACGTTTCTCATGTTTGACCACGTTTCTCATGTTGGACCACGTCTCCATGTTGGACCACATTTCTCATGTTGGGCCACATGTTGGACCACGTCTCCATGTTGGACCACGTTTCTTATGTTGGACTACGTCTCCATGTTGGACCACATTTCTCATGTTGGACCACGTTTTTCATGTTGGGCCAAATGTTGGACCACGTCTCCATGTTGGACCATGTTTTTCATGTTGGACCACATTTCTCATGTTGGACCACGTTTCTCATGTTGGGCCACATGTTGGACCACGTCTCCATGTTGGACCATGTTTTTCATGTTGGACCACATTTCTCATGTTGGACCACATCTCCATGTTGGACCACGTTTCTCATGTTGGACCACGTTTCTCATGTTGGACTACGTCTCCATGTTGGACCACATTTCTCATGTTGGGCCACATGTTGGACCACGTCTCCATGTTGGACCATGTTTTTCATGTTGGACCACATTTCTCATGTTGGACCACATCTCCATGTTGGACCACGTTTCTCATGTTGGACCACGTTTCTCATGTTGGACTACGTCTCCATGTTGGACCACATTTCTCATGTTGGATCACGTTTTTCATGTTGGGCCAAATGTTGGACCACGTCTCCATGTTGGACCATGTTTCTCGTGTTGGACCACGTTTTTCATGTTGGGCCAAATGTTGGACCACGTCTCCATGTTGGACCATGTTTCTCGTGTTGGGCCACACGTTGGACCACGTCTCCATGTTGGACCACGTTTCTCATGTTGGGCCACATGTTGGACCACGTCTCCATGTTGGACCACATTTCTCATGTTGGACCACATTTCTCATGTTGGACCACGTCTCCATGTTGGACCACATTTCTCATGTTGGACCACGTCTCCATGTTGGTCCATGTTTTTCATGTTGGACCACATTTCTCATGTTGGACCACGTTTCTCATGTTGGGCCACATGTTGGACCACGTCTCCATGTTGGACCATGTTTTTCATGTTGGACCACATTTCTCATGTTGGACCACATCTCCATGTTGGACCACGTTTCTCATGTTTGACCACGTTTCTCATGTTGGACCACGTCTCCATGTTGGACCACATTTCTCATGTTGGGCCACATGTTGGACCACGTCTCCATGTTGGACCACGTTTCTTATGTTGGACTACGTCTCCATGTTGGACCACATTTCTCATGTTGGACCACGTTTTTCATGTTGGGCCAAATGTTGGACCACGTCTCCATGTTGGACCATGTTTCTCGTGTTGGACCACGTTTTTCATGTTGGGCCAAATGTTGGACCACGTCTCCATGTTGGACCATGTTTCTCTTGTTGGGCCACATGTTGGACCACGTCTCCATGTTGGACCACGTTTCTCATGTTGGGCCACATGTTGGACCACGTCTCCATGTTGGACCACATTTCTCATGTTGGACCACATTTCTCATGTTGGACCACGTCTCCATGTTGGACCACATTTCTCATGTTGGACCACGTCTCCATGTTGGTCCATGTTTTTCATGTTGGACCACATTTCTCATGTTGGACCACATTTCTCATGTTGGACCACGTTTCTCATGTTGGGCCACATGTTGGACCACGTCTCCATGTTGGACCATGTTTTTCATGTTGGACCACATTTCTCATGTTGGACCACATCTCCATGTTGGACCACGTTTCTCATGTTGGACCACGTTTCTCATGTTGGACCACGTCTCCATGTTGGACCACATTTCTCATGTTGGGCCACATGTTGGACCACGTCTCCATGTTGGACCATGTTTTTCATGTTGGACCACATTTCTCATGTTGGACCACGTTTCTCATGTTGGGCCACGTGTTGGACCACGTCTCCATGTTGGACCATGTTTTTCATGTTGGACCACATTTCTCATGTTGGACCACATCTCCATGTTGGACCACGTTTCTCATGTTGGACCACGTCTCCATGTTGGACCACGTTTCTCATGTTGGGCCACGTGTTGGACCACGTCTCCATGTTGGACCATGTTTTTCATGTTGGACCACGTTTCTCATGTTGGACCACGTCTCCATGTTGGACCACATTTCTCATGTTGGGCCACATGTTGGACCACGTCTCCATGTTGGACCATGTTTTTCATGTTGGACCACATTTCTCATGTTGGACCACGTTTCTCATGTTGGGCCACATGTTGGACCACGTCTCCATGTTGGACCATGTTTTTCATGTTGGACCACATTTCTCATGTTGGACCACATCTCCATGTTGGACCACGTTTCTCATGTTGGACCACGTTTCTCATGTTGGACTACGTCTCCATGTTGGACCACATTTCTCATGTTGGGCCACATGTTGGACCACGTCTCCATGTTGGACCATGTTTTTCATGTTGGACCACATTTCTCATGTTGGACCACATCTCCATGTTGGACCACGTTTCTCATGTTGGACCACGTTTCTCATGTTGGACTACGTCTCCATGTTGGACCACATTTCTCATGTTGGACCACGTTTTTCATGTTGGGCCAAATGTTGGACCACGTCTCCATGTTGGACCATGTTTCTCGTGTTGGACCACGTTTTTCATGTTGGGCCAAATGTTGGACCACGTCTCCATGTTGGACCATGTTTCTCGTGTCGGGCCACATGTTGGACCACGTCTCCATGTTGGACCACGTTTCTCATGTTGGGCCACATGTTGGACCACGTCTCCATGTTGGACCACGTTTCTCATGTTGGACCACATTTCTCATGTTGGACCACGTCTCCATGTTGGACCACATTTCTCATGTTGGACCACGTCTCCATGTTGGTCCATGTTTTTCATGTTGGACCACATTTCTCATGTTGGACCACATTTCTCATGTTGGACCACGTTTCTCATGTTGGGCCACATGTTGGACCACGTCTCCATGTTGGACCATGTTTTTCATGTTGGACCACATTTCTCATGTTGGACCACATCTCCATGTTGGACCACGTTTCTCATGTTGGACCACGTTTCTCATGTTGGACCACGTCTCCATGTTGGACCACATTTCTCATGTTGGGCCACATGTTGGACCACGTCTCCATGTTGGACCATGTTTTTCATGTTGGACCACATTTCTCATGTTGGACCACGTTTCTCATGTTGGGCCACATGTTGGACCACGTCTCCATGTTGGACCATGTTTTTCATGTTGGACCACATTTCTCATGTTGGACCACATCTCCATGTTGGACCACGTTTCTCATGTTGGACCACGTTTCTCATGTTGGACCACGTCTCCATGTTGGACCACATTTCTCATGTTGGGCCACATGTTGGACCACGTCTCCATGTTGGACCATGTTTTTCATGTTGGACCACATTTCTCATGTTGGACCACGTTTCTCATGTTGGGCCACATGTTGGACCACGTCTCCATGTTGGACCATGTTTTTCATGTTGGACCACATTTCTCATGTTGGACCACATCTCCATGTTGGACCACGTTTCTCATGTTGGACCACGTTTTTCATGTTGGACTACGTCTCCATGTTGGACCACATTACTCATGTTGGACCACGTTTTTCATGTTGGGCCAAATGTTGGACCACGTCTCCATGTTGGACCATGTTTCTCGTGTTGGACCATGTTTTTCATGTTGGGCCAAATGTTGGACCACGTCTCCATGTTGGACCATGTTTCTCGTGTTGGGCCACATGTTGGACCACGTCTCCATGTTGGACCACGTTTCTCATGTTGGGCCACATGTTGGACCACGTCTCCATGTTGGACCACATTTCTCATGTTGGACCACGTCTCCATGTTGGACCACATTTCTCATGTTGGACTACGTCTCCATGTTGGTCCATGTTTTTCATGTTGGACCACATTTCTCATGTTGGACCACGTTTCTCATGTTGGACCACGTTTCTCATGTTGGGCCACATGTTGGACCATGTCTCCATGTTGGACCATGTTTTTCATGTTGGACCACATTTCTCATGTTGGACCACGTCTCCATGTTGGACCACATTTCTCATGTTGGGCCACATGTTGGACCACGTCTCCATGTTGGACCATGTTTTTCATGTTGGACCACATTTCTCATGTTGGACCACATTTCTCATGTTGGACCACATTTCTCATGTTGGGCCACATGTTGGACCACGTCTCCATGTTGGACCATGTTTTTCATGTTGGACCAAATTTCTCATGTTGGACCACATCTCCATGTTGGACCACGTTTCTCATGTTGGACCACGTTTCTCATGTTGGACCACGTCTCCATGTTGGACCACATTTCTCATGTTGGGCCACATGTTGGACCACGTCTCCATGTTGGACCATGTTTTTCATGTTGAACCACATTTCTCATGTTGGACCACGTTTCTCATGTTGGGCCACATGTTGGATCACGTCTCCATGTTGGACCATGTTTTTCATGTTGGACCACATTTCTCATGTTGGACCACATCTCCATGTTGGACCACGTTTCTCATGTTGGACCACGTTTCTCATGTTGGACTACGTCTCCATGTTGGACCACATTTCTCATGTTGGGCCACATGTTGGACCACGTCTCCATGTTGGACCATGTTTTTCATGTTGGACCACATTTCTCATGTTGGACCACATCTCCATGTTGGACCACGTTTCTCATGTTGGACCACGTTTCTCATGTTGGACTACGTCTCCATGTTGGACCACATTTCTCATGTTGGATCACGTTTTTCATGTTGGGCCAAATGTTGGACCACGTCTCCATGTTGGACCATGTTTCTCGTGTTGGACCACGTTTTTCATGTTGGGCCAAATGTTGGACCACGTCTCCATGTTGGACCATGTTTCTCGTGTTGGGCCACATGTTGGACCACGTCTCCATGTTGGACCACGTTTCTCATGTTGGGCCACATGTTGGACCACGTCTCCATGTTGGACCACATTTCTCATGTTGGACCACATTTCTCATGTTGGACCACGTCTCCATGTTGGACCACATTTCTCATGTTGGACCACGTCTCCATGTTGGTCCATGTTTTTCATGTTGGACCACATTTCTCATGTTGGACCACATCTCCATGTTGGACCACGTTTCTCATGTTTGACCACGTTTCTCATGTTGGACCACGTCTCCATGTTGGACCACATTTCTCATGTTGGGCCACATGTTGGACCACGTCTCCATGTTGGACCACGTTTCTTATGTTGGACTACGTCTCCATGTTGGACCACATTTCTCATGTTGGACCACGTTTTTCATGTTGGGCCAAATGTTGGACCACGTCTCCATGTTGGACCATGTTTTTCATGTTGGACCACATTTCTCATGTTGGACCACGTTTCTCATGTTGGGCCACATGTTGGACCACGTCTCCATGTTGGACCATGTTTTTCATGTTGGACCACATTTCTCATGTTGGACCACATCTCCATGTTGGACCACGTTTCTCATGTTGGACCACGTTTCTCATGTTGGACTACGTCTCCATGTTGGACCACATTTCTCATGTTGGGCCACATGTTGGACCACGTCTCCATGTTGGACCATGTTTTTCATGTTGGACCACATTTCTCATGTTGGACCACATCTCCATGTTGGACCACGTTTCTCATGTTGGACCACGTTTCTCATGTTGGACTACGTCTCCATGTTGGACCACATTTCTCATGTTGGATCACGTTTTTCATGTTGGGCCAAATGTTGGACCACGTCTCCATGTTGGACCATGTTTCTCGTGTTGGACCACGTTTTTCATGTTGGGCCAAATGTTGGACCACGTCTCCATGTTGGACCATGTTTCTCGTGTTGGGCCACACGTTGGACCACGTCTCCATGTTGGACCACGTTTCTCATGTTGGGCCACATGTTGGACCACGTCTCCATGTTGGACCACATTTCTCATGTTGGACCACATTTCTCATGTTGGACCACGTCTCCATGTTGGACCACATTTCTCATGTTGGACCACGTCTCCATGTTGGTCCATGTTTTTCATGTTGGACCACATTTCTCATGTTGGACCACGTTTCTCATGTTGGGCCACATGTTGGACCACGTCTCCATGTTGGACCATGTTTTTCATGTTGGACCACATTTCTCATGTTGGACCACATCTCCATGTTGGACCACGTTTCTCATGTTTGACCACGTTTCTCATGTTGGACCACGTCTCCATGTTGGACCACATTTCTCATGTTGGGCCACATGTTGGACCACGTCTCCATGTTGGACCACGTTTCTTATGTTGGACTACGTCTCCATGTTGGACCACATTTCTCATGTTGGACCACGTTTTTCATGTTGGGCCAAATGTTGGACCACGTCTCCATGTTGGACCATGTTTCTCGTGTTGGACCACGTTTTTCATGTTGGGCCAAATGTTGGACCACGTCTCCATGTTGGACCATGTTTCTCGTGTTGGGCCACATGTTGGACCACGTCTCCATGTTGGACCACGTTTCTCATGTTGGGCCACATGTTGGACCACGTCTCCATGTTGGACCACATTTCTCATGTTGGACCACATTTCTCATGTTGGACCACGTCTCCATGTTGGACCACATTTCTCATGTTGGACCACGTCTCCATGTTGGTCCATGTTTTTCATGTTGGACCACATTTCTCATGTTGGACCACATTTCTCATGTTGGACCACGTTTCTCATGTTGGGCCACATGTTGGACCACGTCTCCATGTTGGACCATGTTTTTCATGTTGGACCACATTTCTCATGTTGGACCACATCTCCATGTTGGACCACGTTTCTCATGTTGGACCACGTTTCTCATGTTGGACCACGTCTCCATGTTGGACCACATTTCTCATGTTGGGCCACATGTTGGACCACGTCTCCATGTTGGACCATGTTTTTCATGTTGGACCACATTTCTCATGTTGGACCACGTTTCTCATGTTGGGCCACGTGTTGGACCACGTCTCCATGTTGGACCATGTTTTTCATGTTGGACCACATTTCTCATGTTGGACCACATCTCCATGTTGGACCACGTTTCTCATGTTGGACCACGTCTCCATGTTGGACCACATTTCTCATGTTGGGCCACATGTTGGACCACGTCTCCATGTTGGACCATGTTTTTCATGTTGGACCACATTTCTCATGTTTGACCACGTTTCTCATGTTGGGCCACATGTTGGACCACGTCTCCATGTTGGACCATGTTTTTCATGTTGGACCACATTTCTCATGTTGGACCACATCTCCATGTTGGACCACTTTTCTCATGTTGGACCACGTTTCTCATGTTGGACCACGTCTCCATGTTGGACCACGTTTCTCATGTTGGACCACGTCTCCATGTTGGACCACATTTCTCATGTTGGGCCACATGTTGGACCACGTCTCCATGTTGGACCATGTTTTTCATGTTGGACCACGTTTCTCATGTTGGGCCACATGTTGGACCACATTTCTCATGTTGGGCCACATGTTGGACCACGTCTCCATGTTGGACCATGTTTTTCATATTGGACCACGTTTCTCATGTTGGGCCACATGTTGGACCACGTCTCCATGTTGGACCATGTTTTTCATGTTGGACCACATTTCTCATGTTGGACCACATCTCCATGTTGGACCACTTTTCTCATGTTGGACCACGTTTCTCATGTTGGACTACGTCTCCATGTTGGACCACATTTCTCATGTTGGGCCACATGTTGGACCACGTCTCCATGTTGGACCATGTTTTTCATGTTGGACCACATTTCTCATGTTGGACCACGTTTCTCATGTTGGGCCACATGTTGGACCACGTCTCCATGTTGGACCATGTTTCTCATGTTGGACACGGTTCATTACAGTCAGTGAATGTACAACTTCATTTCCGAGAAGGGCCGCAGCTCCTGGTTTTGGATCAGCGGACAGATCCGGTCCGAATCAGATCAGAACTGGTTTTCCTTGCAGCTGGAGCGTGTGCTGAGTCTGGTCTGGGCTGCTTGTGTCTTCAGGTTTCTGGAAGGCGTCCTGTCCTCCGTCCTGCACTAGTCCTCTGCTGGTCTTCGTTAACTCTAAAAGTGGAGACAACCAGGGGGTCAAGTTCCTGCGGCGCTTCAAGCAGCTGCTGAACCCGGCACAGGTGTTCGACCTGATGAATGGAGGGCCTCACCTGGGGTGAGTTCAATTCAGCTTTATTTATACAGCGCCAGTTCAAAACAGTTATCTCAGGACTTTACACCTAACCACTTCAAGCCGATTTATAATAAATAAAAGCCTAGCTAAGCTTACCTGTTTGAAACGTCACACCTGTCTTTCTGCAGCCTGCGGCTGTTCCAGAAGTTTGACACGTTCAGGATCCTGGTTTGTGGAGGAGATGGCAGCGTCGGCTGGGTTCTGTCTGAGATAGACACTCTGAGTCTGCACAAACAGGTACCAAGCGCTCTGGTTATACACGCTGGACCGATCCGCTTTAGAATGATCCACGTGGACCGATCCGCGTTAGAATGATCCACGCTGGACCGATCCACGTTAGAATGATCCACGTGGACCGATCCGCGTTGGAATGATCCACGCTGGACCGATCCACGTTGGAATGATCCACGCTGGACCGATCCACGTTAGAATGATCCACGCTGGACCGATCCACGTTAGAATGATCCACGTGGACCGATCCGCGTTAGAATGATCCACGCTGGACCGATCCACGTTGGAATGATCCACGCTGGACCGATCCACGTTGGAATGATCCACGCTGGACCGATCCACGTTAGAATGATCCACCGTGGACCGATCCACATTAGAACGATCCACGATGGACTGATCCCCGATAGAAAGATTCACATTAGACCGATCCAGGACCAGAGTCCGGTTCATTCCGGTTCATACCACTGTATTTCTAGTGAGACAATTTACAAAGTGTTGTGTAGGAAACCTGATCTGCGTCTTGAAGAAGACAGGTGTGACTCACCTCTGTCTCTGTCTTAGTGTCAGCTGGGTGTCCTCCCTCTGGGGACGGGGAATGATCTGGCCCGGGTTCTGGGATGGGGTTCAGCCTGCGACGATGACACTCAACTTCCTCAGATCCTGGAAAAACTGGAGAGAGCCAGCACCAAGATGCTGGACAGGTAAGGTGATGTCAGACAGGCGAGACCACGTCAGTCAGACAGGCGAGACCATGTCAGACAGACAAGACCACGCCAGACAGGCGAAACCACGCCAGACAGGCGGGACCATGCCAGACAGGCGGGACCATGCCAGACAGACAAGACCTCGCCAGACAGGCGAAACCACGCCAGACAGGCGAAACTACGCCAGACAGACAAGACCACGCCAGACAGGCGAAACCACGCCAGACAGGCGAAACCACGCCAGACAGGCGAGACCACGCCAGACAGGCGAGACCACGCCAGAGAGACGAGACCACGCCAGACAGGTGAGACCATGCCAGACAGACAAGACCTCGCCAGACAGGCGAAACCACGCCAGACAGGCGAAACTACGCCAGACAGACAAGACCACGCCAGACAGGCGAAACCACGCCAGACAGACAAGACCACGCCAGACAGACAAGACCACGCCAGACAGGCGAAACCACGCCAGACAGGCGAGACCACGCCAGACAGGCGAGACCACGCCAGACAGACAAGACCATGCCAGACAGGTGAGACCATGCCAGACAGGCGAAACCAAGACCACGCCAAACAGGCGAGACCACGTCAGACAGGCGAGACCACCTCATACAGACAAGACCACGTCAGACAAGCGAGACCACGTCAGACAGGCGAGACCACGTCAGACAGACGAGACCACGTTAGACAGACAAGACCACGTCAGACAGGCGAGGCCACGTCAGACAGACAAGACCACGCCAGACAGGCAGGACCACACCAGACAGGCGAAACCATGTCAGACAGGCGAAACCAAGACCACGCCAGACAGGCGAGACCACGCCAGACAGGCGAAACCAAGACCATGCCAGACAAGCGAAACCACGCCAGACAGGCGAAACCATGTCAGACAGGCGAAACCAAGACCACGCCAGACAGGCGAGACCACGCCAGACAGGCGAAACCAAGACCACGCCAGACAGGCGAGACCACGCCAGACAGGCGAAACCAAGACCATGCCAGACAAGCGAAACCTTGCCAGACAGGCGAGACCACGCCAGACAGACGAGACCACGTCAGACAGGCGAGACCACGTCAGACAGACGAGACCACGTCAGACAGGCGAGACCACGCCAGACAGACAAGACCATGCCAGACAGGCGAAACCACGCCAGACAGGCGAAACCACGCCAGACAGACAAGACCATGCCAGACAAGACTATGCCAGACAGGCGAAACCACGCCAGACAAGCGAGACCACGTCAGACAGACAAGACCACGTCAGACAGGCGAGACCATGTCAGACAAGCGAGACCACGTCAGACAGGCGAGACTACACAAGACGGACAGGCGAAACCAAGACCACACCAGACAGGCAAAACCACGCCAGACAGGCGAAACCACGCCAGACAGACAAGACCATGCCAGACAAGACCATGCCAGACAGGCGAAACCACGCCAGACAAGCGAGACCACGTCAGACAGACAAGACCACGTCAGACAGGCGAGACCATGTCAGACAAGCGAGACCACGTCAGACAGGCGAGACTACACAAGACGGACAGGCGAAACCAAGACCACGCCAGACAGGCGAGACCACACCAGACAGGCAAAACCACGCCAGACAGGCGAAACCAAGACCACGCCAGACAGGCGAGACCACGCCAGACAGGCGAGACCATGTCAGACAAGCGAGACCACGTCAGACAAGCGAGACCACGTCAGACAGGCAAGACTACACAAGACAGACAGGCGAGACTACACAAGACAGACAGGCAAGACCACCTCATACAGACAAGACCACGTCAGACAAGCGAGACCATGTCAGACAGGCGAGACCACGTTAGACAGACAGATGAGACCACGTCAGACAGGCGAGACCACCTCAGACAGGCGAGACCACTTCAGACAGGCGAAACCACGTCAGACAGACAAGACCACGCCAGACAGGCGAAACCACGGCAGACAGGCGAAACCAAGACCACGCCAGACAGGTGAGACCACGTTAGACAGGCGAGACCTCTTCAGACAGACAGGCGAGGCCACATCAGACAGACAGACAAGACCACGCCAGACAGGCGAAACCATGTCAGACAGGCGAGACCACGTCAGACAGACAGGTGTGTCACGGAGGTATGTTCAGGTGAGTTCAGTCATTCTCCTTTCTTTCTGCAGGTGGAGTATTATGGTTTATGAAACTAAGTTTCCACGGCAAAACTCTAACTCAACTGTAACCGAGGACTGCAGTGATGACTCTGAGGTAACATGACATCACTTCCTGCTTGCGGTGTTCTATTCTATTCTATTCTATTCTATTCTAGTCACTTATCAGACACTTTTCTTCTAAGCGACTTAGAAACCAACCAGGAGGGACGTCATCATTAGGTGGTAGTCTGACTGCTGGGAGTCCAGGTGGACCCAGGTGCTGTTATGTAGTGCTAGAGCCAGGGCTTTAACACCACCACCAAAGAGCTGGACAAATCTTTCTAACTCATTCTGAGTAGAAGAGTTAAGCTAAGTGTAGAAATGCTCCTTAAACAACTGAGTCTTTAGCTTGCTTTTAAAAGTGGATAAGGACTCTGTGGATCGGACGGAGTTTGGTAGATGGTTCCACCACCGGGGAACAACAGAGGAGAAGAGTCTAGCTACTGATGTGGCGCCACCTTGTGGTGGGAGCACTGGGCGTCTTTCACTGGCAGAGCGTAACTGTGGAGAGGGAGTGTAGCTCTGGATTAAGGAGTGGAGGTAGACCGGAGCCGTTTGGGTTATTGTTTTGTAAGCCAGAAGCAGAGCTTTGAATCTGATGCGCTGCAACTGGAAGCCAGTGGAGAGCGATTAGCAGCAGAGTGACATGAGCTCTTTTGGGCTGGTTGAAGACCAGACGTGCTGCTGCGTTCTGGATCATCTGCAGAGGTTTAACTGAGCATGCAGGCAGGCCAGCCAGTAAGGAGTTGCAGTAGTCAATGTGTGAAATGACCAGAGCCTGGACCAGGAGCTGGGTCGTGTATTCAGTCAGGTAGGGTCTGATCCTCCTGATGTTGTAGAGAGCAAATCGGCAAGATCAGTCTCAGACACACTTTAACAGTTCAAATTTTATTTATAGAGCACTTTTCATGCACAAAGCAACACAAAGTGCTTTACATAATAAAACAAGTTCTGCCTATTAGAAACTAAATTTAACAGCCTTCACACACCAGAGAATATAACAGAACATTAAAACACACCTCATAGTAGTTCACACAATCGCACACAAACTCACACATATACCAACAAAGCACATGCCCCCGCCCCCCGCGGAATGAAAACATCGAGGTGTCACCAGAAGTCCTGGTTCTGACTTTGGGAACAACTAAGAGGCCGGTACCAGAGGACCCCAGGGTCCACAAGGGTTCATGATGTAAGAGCAGGTCAGAAAAATAAACTGGTCCAAGACATTAAGACATTTAAAAACCAGTAAAAGAAGCTTAAAATCATCCTGAAACCTACGGGGAGCCGATGCAGCGATTTTAAACCTGGTGTGATGTGTTTCCTATGGTCCTCGTCAGAACTTTGCTGCTGAGTTCTGGAGTAGCTGCAGGTAAGAGACCAGAGAGCAGGCGTTACAGTAAACTCTTCTACTAGAAGCATCAGCACCTCGCTGCTGGCAAAGAGAGGAACGGGCGACTCTGGTGATGTTTTTAAGATGGTAAAATCCAGTTTTGTGACGTTTTTAATGTGTGGAATAAAATCCAGCTCAGAGTTAACAGGACGCCCAGATTTCTCCCACACTGACAATATTTAAAGTTTTGTAATTCTGGTAAAAATATCTCTCTCTTGTATTCACGACCAATAATTTAAACTTCAGTTTTGTCCTGGTTGAGCTGTAAGAGGTTCTCTGCCATCCATGACTCTATATCTAAAATCCAGTTTAAAAGGATGTTAACTGGCTCCAGGTCATCAGGAGACACGGCGATGTAAAGCAGCATGTCATCAGCATAGCTGTAGAAACCATTGCTGTGTCTCCTGATGACCAAGAGGCAACATGGACAGATTAAAAAGAAGTGGGCCTAGAACTGGTCCTTGGGGAACCCCACTCTGGATTTTATGGGTCTTTGAGGAGCATGTATCCATACTTACATAACTATACATAACTGTTGATCTGTGAGATAGGAGTAAAAGCATTTAAGAGCAGTACCTGAGAGGCCCACCGGACTTCTGAGTATAAGAATATCTGGTGATCTGCTGTATCAAAGGCGGTGCTCAGATCCAATAGAAGGAGGGGTTGGTGGTCAATAAACTGTGATGCATAAAACAAGCAGTTGTTTAAAACAAATGGAAGTTGTTCAAATGTTGAATAATTAATGAGATTGTTTGCGCTGATATTGATTGTTGAGCAGTTGAAGTGTTTTTTTTACTTCCCCTTCTAGAAAATAAAAAAATTTAATTTGGAGTGAAGCTTCGGTGAGAATAACTGATGCATCAGAGCCAAGTTTCAGTTAAAAAGAGACAGTGGATGTTATTATCTAAAATCAGATTATTAATGTTCGGTTGTGAGATTGATGTGTGTTTTGCACCTGGGAATGGGAAGGAGATACCTGACAGAAGAAGCATATGGGTATGGAGAGGGATGCCTCTAATGTCTGCTGGTGATGTGCACTGGTATATGATGTATGAAAGGGGAGAGCTGGCTGGGGGAGCTATGTTCTGGTCGGACTATCAATCAGAGAGCTTTGCAGGAGTGGAGGGTGAGATCAATTTTCAAGATGCAGAGATGAGAACCTGTTTGATTTGGGTGTAAGCCATCTCATTTGAAAAGGTGTGGTCTATTGTAGAAAGTGGTGAAGTTATGGATGTATGAAACCACCATGAGGAACCTATTCAAATGGACATGTCAGACAACGGAGACCTCCACAAATAGCACGTAAGGGCCTGCTCCAACTGCAGAGAGTCTCCGGGTGGAGAGGTCTGCAGCAAAGTGGCCTCCTCTGGCAGCCTCCACGGTGGCAGCCGCGGGAGGAGAGACGGCAGCCCTTGCAGCAGTGAATGCAGGAGAGGGAAGGGCTCCAGCCGAAATGAGGGGGAGCTCAAGCGGAGGTGCCTTCCCAGCCATGACCACAGCGAGTCTAGGCGTGTCTCTTCACCGCAGCTCTCAGGAGCTTTCAGCACCCTGCCGAGAAAGAGCTCTGGGGTGACCGTCAGGACTCGGCCACCTTGGTCCATGCCGGTGAAGTGCTGGTTGACACCGAGCCGGCAGTCCAGGCACACACAGAATCACAGCTGGGCAGTGAATGATGTGTGTCTTTCTGAACCAGCATGAGGTTGGCAAATGTTCACCTGGAAACCTTCCATCCTGACGGGTGTTAGGTGGTGACGTAGCTTAGAAACCATCGCCTCCTTTGACAGTAAGACTTTTTCTCTGGAAACAGGAAGTGATATCATTCCTTATCCTGTTCCTCTGCTGCAGGTTCAGCAGATTCTCACTTACGAGGACTCCGTGGCCGCTCACCTGTCTAAGATCCTGACCTCAGACCAGCACTCGGTGGTAATCTCCTCAGCCAGGTATGATGGGTTTGTCTTTAGCCCCTCCCCTTTCTCTGGTGGTGGTTGTTGTTGTTTACCAGCTGTGTTTGTGTTTTCTGACAGAGTTCTGTGTGAGACGGTGAAGGACTTTGTAGCTCGAGTCGGTAAGGCTTACGAGAAGAACACAGAGAGTTCAGAAGAGTCAGAAGCCATGGCCAAGAAGGTTGTTTATTTATTTATTAATAAATTTATTTTAAACTTTCATTTATTTTAAACCATTGATGAGTCATGTTATGTTGTTAATGAGTTGTGTTATGTCATCGATAAACCGTGTTATGCCTTTGATAAGTCGTGTTATGTCCTTGATGAGTCGTGTTGTGTCATTGATGAGTTGTGTTATGTCATTGATGAGTTGTGTTATGTTATTGATGAGCTGTGTTATGTTGTTGATGAGTCATGTCATTGACAGGTCGTGTCATGTTATGTCATCGATAAATCGTGTTATGTTGTCTGAGTCGTGTTATGTCATTAATGAGTCGTGTTATGTCATTGATTAGTCGTGTTATGTCATTGATGAGTCATGTTATGTCATTGATGAGTCCTGTTATTTCGTCGATGAGTCGTGTTATGTTACTGATGAGTCGTATTATGTCATTGATCAGTCATGTTATGTCATTGATTAGTTGTGTTATGTCATTGATGAGTCATGTTATGTCATTGATGAGTCCTGTTATTTCGTCGATGAGTCGTGTTATGTTACTGATGAGTCGTATTATGTCATTGATCAGTCATGTTATGTCATTGACAGATCATGTCATGTTATGTCATTGATGAGTCGTGTTATGTTACTGATGACTCGTGTTATGTCATTGTTCAGTCATGTTATGTCATTGATGAGTCGTGGTATGTCATTGATGAGTCGTGTTATGTCATTGATGAGCTGTGTTATGTTTTTGATGAGTCGTGTTACGTTGTTAAGTCGTGTTATGTCATTGATTAGTTGTGTTATGTCATTGATGAGTCATGTTATGTCATTGATGAGTCCCGTTATCTCTTCGATGAGTCGTGTTATGTCATTTTATGAGTCATGTTATGTCATTGACAGATCGTGTCATGTTATGTCATTGATGAGTCGTGTTACGTTATTGATGAGTTGTGTTATGTCATTGATCACTCATGTTATGTCATTGTCGTGTCATGTTATGTCGTTGATGAATCGTGTTATGTCATTGATTAGTTGTGTTATGTCATTGATGAGTCATGTTATGTCATTGATGAGTCATGTTATTTCGTCGATGAGTCGGGTTATGTCATTGATGAGTCATGTTATGTCATTGATGAGTCGTGTTATGTTATTGATGAGTTGTGTTATGTCATTGACATGTCTTGTTATGTCATTGATGAGTCGTGTTATGTCATTGATGAGTCGTGGTATGTCATTGATGAGTCATGTTATGTCATTGACAGATCGTGTCATGTTATGTCATTGATGAGTCATGTTATTTCGTCGATGAGTCGTGTTATGTCATTGATGAGTCATGTTATGTCATTGACAGATCGTGTCATGTTATGTCATTGATGAGTCGTGTTATGTTATTGATGAGTTGTGTTATGTCATTGATCACTCATGTTATGTCATTGACGTGTCTTGTTATGTCATTGATGAGTCGTGTTATGTCATTGATGAGTCGTGGTATGTCATTGATGAGTCATGTTATGTCATTGACAGATCGTGTCATGTTATGTCATTGATGAGTCGTGTTATGTTATTGATGAGTTGTGTTATGTCATTGATCACTCATGTTATGTCATTGACGTGTCTTGTTATGTCATTGATGAGTCGTGTTATGTCATTGATGAGTCGTTGTATGTCATTGATGAGTCGTGTCGTGTTATGTCGTTGATGAGTCATGTTATGTCATTCACGGTTCGTGTTGTGTTATGTCATTGATGAGTCGTGTTGTCGTGTGAGTCGTGTTATGTCCTTGATGAGCCGCGTTATGTCATTGATGAGTCGTGGTATGTCGTTGATGAGTCGTGTTATGTCATTGACGGGTCGTGTCGTGTTATGTCGTTGATGAGTCGTGTTATGTCACAGATGAATCATGTTATGTCATTGATGAGTCATGTTATGTAATTGATGAGTCCTGTTATTTCGTGGATGAGTCATGTTATGTCATTGACAGGTCGTGTCATGTTATGTCGTTGATGAGTCGTGTTATGTTACTGATGAGTCGTGTTATGTCATTGATGAGTCATGCTATTGACAGGTCGTGTCATGTTATGTTGTTGATGAGTCGTGTTATGTTGTTGATGAGTCGTGTCATGTTACGATGAGTCGTGTTATGTCGTTGATAAGTCGTATGTTGTTGATTAGTCTTGTTATGTCGTTGATAAGTCGTGTTATGTCGTTGATGAGTCATGTTATGTCATTGACGGGTCGTGTCATGTTGTTGTTGAGTCGTGTTATGTCGTTGATGAGTCGTGTTATGTCATTGACGAGTCGTGTCGTGTTATGTTGTTGATGAGTCATGTTATGTCATTCACGTGTCGTGTTATGTCATTGACGGTTGTGTCGTTGATGAGTCGTGTTATGTCGTTGATGAGTCATGGTATGTCACAGATGAGTTGTTATGTTATTGATGAGTCATGTTTGCTCTGCAGTGCGGTGTGCTGAACGAAAAACTCGACTCCCTTCTGAAGACTCTAAACGACGAGTCTCAGGCTTCATCTTCGCTCCCTCCATCTCCTCCGACGACCCTAGCTGAGGAGCAGGAAGAGCTGGAAGTAATAGTCTTCACTCCTTCTCTTCATCCTGCTCCTCATCCTCACATCCCACCCAACTCCCCTCCCTGCTCTCCACGGACCAACCCCTCTTCCTTAGCAGCGGCCGCCATTTTTAAACCTCGAGAGCAGCTAATGTTGCGAGCCAACAGTCTGAAGAAGGCCATCAGACAGATCATCGAACACACAGAGAAAGGTGGGTGACAGAGTCCTGAGTCCCAAGGCCTGGACCAGGAAGCAGGACTAAACCCCGAGTACCCCGGGTATATTTCTGTTACCTGTGTTAAGTTACCCAGACAATCAGGATCTGGATCAGCGGTACTATGAAGCTGGTTTTTAACTCAGTAATTGAACCCAGGGTTTTCCTTCTTGCTCAGAGTGTTCTTACATAAAAGGGGGAGAGTTTGCAGCGTCTGACCCATTGCAGACATGGAGAAACCCTGCAGAGCAGCTACGTCACCGAATATGAGCAGACCGTTATTTTTGAGGAAATATTAAGAATGTAAATGCATCATCCAGGCCAGAATCAACACTGTTGCCATAGCAACAGCCAGGAAGGATTGTGAATCGGTTGATAATTTGGTGAGAATATTGGATATTAGCTAATGGGACAATATAAACGGACATGACTGATTATTAGGGTCCAGACATTTGGGGCGGAGCTTCCTCAGTTCCTTTTTTTCCTTCATAGTCTCCATCCAGGTCTCTAGAGGCCCAGCACCCGTGTGAGCATTTCTGTTGGAATATTAATTCCTCACCATGACGACACGAGTAGTTGTGGTTTCATAAATTCCTGGTTCTGTAGTTCTGCCATGTGTGAGCTTTATTATTAAGCTCTTTATCTCAGATCTACCCTGGTGGAGCTAAACAGGAACAAGTCCAGAACCAGGACAGAAACATTCTTCAGCGCTCTTCGTCTCCTCAGCCTCCTCTCACCATCCACCACCAACGTGGACCGGATGTTCTAAGAATGGTCGGGGCATTTTGCAAGAGATCTGATTGGTCAGGAGGTGGAGCTTTTATACTTGATCTCTGATCCAGAACAGAACCTGCTCTGGAGCTGGTTAGGCATTCAGTTATCTTGGTGATTTACCCAGTAAGAAATTAAGCAGCTTCGTAGGAAAAACCCGGGTTAACCCTGAAGTTACCTAGATAAGAGAAAATCCAGCATCCTGGTTCAGGCCTCTGGCATTTACAGCTATTTGCAGGTGTGTTTACAGATGTGTTTTGTCTCCGTCTCAGCTGTGGACGAGCAGAATGCTCAGACTCAGCATCAGGCGTTCTCTCTGGTCCGGGCCCAGCAGGAAGTGAGTCTGGTGGAGGAGGACGAAGATGTGGATGAAGACAAGATGTCTCTGCAGTCAACCTACAGCTCCAAGCAGCGCAGCTTTCGTAGAGGTGAGGAAGAGGAGAATGCTGGAACAGGTGAGGTGAGCAGGTATTGACCCGTTTGTGTCTGTCTTCAGTCAGTAAGACGCCATGTGAGAAGCTCATCAGTAAAGGCAGCTTGTCGCTGGGTGCTGCATCACTTCCTGTCTACACAGGAAGCAGGGACAATATGCCCATGCTCAACACAAAGATCCTTTTTCCAGGTAAGGGAGGAGCTGCTTTATGTTTCTGTCCACCTGAGGGAACACCTGCCTCACACACCTATGTCTGTTTTAGGTTCTCTGTCCAGCAGCTCCGTCATCAGTCGACTGCTCGTCAATGCCGATCCGTTCAGTTGCGACCCCGACAACATGTGAGGACACTGACCGTAAACCTGCATCATTTGACCACCAGGTGGTCTCACGCTAACACCTGTGTGTGTGTGTGTGTGTGTGTGTGTGTGTGTGTGTGTGTGTGTGTGTGTGTGTATCAGGGAATGCTTCACTGAGAAGTGTGTCATGAACAACTACTTTGGTATCGGACTGGACGCCAAGATCTCCCTGGACTTCAACAACAAGAGAGACGAGCACCCAGAAAAGTGCAGGTAACACACACACACACACACACACACACACACAAACAGACAGTCTGTTTTATGTGTTTGACTGGGTCATGTTCTCAGGAGTCGGACTAAGAACATGATGTGGTACGGAGTGTTGGGAACCAAAGAGCTTCTGCACAGAACCTACAAAAACCTGGAGCAGAGAGTCCTGCTGGAGGTGAGGAGCAGAACCAGAACAGCTTCATGTGTTGACCTCTGCTGTCACTGAGCATGCTTGGTGTGTTTCAGTGTGACGGCCGGCCCATCCCCCTCCCTAGTCTGCAGGGAATTGCAGTGCTGAACATCCCAAGTTACGCGGGAGGAACCAACTTCTGGGGCGGAACCAAAGAGGATGATGTAAGAACTGATCTGCTTACTTTACCTCATGCCAGCTGATGATGTCACAGATGAGTAGTGATGTCACAGCTGACTGTCTGTCTGTCAGACCTTCACAGCGCCGTCATTTGATGATAAGATCCTGGAGGTGGTTGCCGTATTTGGCAGCATGCAGATGGCGGTTTCACGTGTCATCAACCTGCAACACCACCGCATTGCCCAGGTACCTGTCTACATGTTTACCTGTTTACATGTTTACCTGTCTACATGTTTACCTGTTTACATGTTTACCTGTCTACATGTTTACCTGTCTACATGTTTACCTGTCTACCTGTCTACATGTTTACCTGTCTACATGTTTACCTGTCTACATGTTTATCTGTCTACAAGTTTACCTGTCTACCTGTCTACATGTTTACCTGTCTACATGTTTACCTGTCTACATGTTTATCTGTCTACAAGTTTACCTGTCTACCTGTCTACATGTTTACCTGTTTACATGTTTACCTGTCTACATGTTTATCTGTCTACATGTTTACCTGTCTACATGTTTACCTGTCTACATGTTAACCTGTCTACCTGTCTACATGTTTACCTGTCTACATGTTTACCTGTCTACATGTTTATCTGTCTACAAGTTTACCTGTCTACCTGTCTACATGTTTACCTGTCTACATGTTTACCTGTCTACATGTTTATCTGTCTACAAGTTTACCTGTCTACCTGTCTACATGTTTACCTGTCTACATGTTTACCTGTTTACATGTTTACCTGTCTACATGTTTATCTGTCTACATGTTTACCTGTCTACATGTTTACCTGTCTACCTGTCTACATGTTTACCTGTCTACAAGTTTACCTGTCTACCTGTCTACATGTTTACCTGTTTACATGTTTACCTGTCTACCTGTCTACATGTTTACCTGTCTACATGTTTATCTGTCTACATGTTTACCTGTCTACCTGTCTACATGTTTACCTGTCTACAAGTTTACCTGTCTACCTGTCTACATGTTTACCTGTTTACATGTTTACCTGTCTACATGTTTACCTGTCTACATGTTTACCTGTCTACATGTTTACCTGTCTACCTGTCTACATGTTTCCCTGTCTACCTGTCTACATGTTTCCCTGTCTACAAGTTTACCTGTCTACATGTTTACCTGTCTACCTGTCTACATGTTTACCTGTCTACATGTTTACCTGTTTACATGTTTACCTGTCTACCTGTCTACCTGTCTACATGTTTACCTATCTACAAGTTTACCTGTCTACCTGTCTACATGTTTACCTGTCTACATGTTTACCTGTCTACCTGTCTACATGTTTACCTGTTTACATGTTTACCTGTCTACATGTTTACCTGTCTACCTGTCTACATGTTTACCTGTCTACATGTTTACCTGTCTACCTGTCTACATGTTTACCTGTTTACATGTTTACCTGTCTACATGTTTACCTGTCTACCTGTCTACATGTTTACCTGTTTACATGTTTACATGTTTACCTGTCTACATGTTTACCTGTCTAACTCTACATGTTTACCTGTCTACATTTTTAACTGTCTACCTGTCTACATGTTTACTGGTCTACCTGTCTACATGTTTAACTGTCTACCTGTGTACATGTTTACCTGTCTAACTGTCTACATGTCTACCTGTCTACATGTTTAACTGTCTACCTGTCTAACTGTCTACATGTTTACCTGTCTAACTGTCTACATGTTTACCTGTCTACATGTTTACCTGTCTAACTGTCTACATGTAAACCTTTCTGTCTGCTCCTCTAGTCCACATGACGCAGATTTATTTGTGTTGGCGTAGTAACAGATGTAGTTTGTCTGTCTCACCTGTCTCCTTCCGTCAGTGTCGGACAGTGAAGATCACCATACTGGGGGATGAGGGTGTCCCTGTTCAGGTGGACGGGGAGGCTTGGATACAGCCTCCTGGCTACATTAGGATTATTCACAAGAACCGGACCCAGACCCTGACCAGAGACCGGGTAGGTACTGCAGCAGGCAGTGTGATTCAGTGGGACGGTCCTGTCCATACCTGGTTTTCATGTGTTCATGTGTCCTGCAGGCGTTTGAGAGCACCCTGAAATCCTGGGAGGACAAACAGAAGTGTGAGTTTCCGCGGTCTTCACAGCCCCCCCTGTCCTCTCAGCCGGAGATCGTCTCAGAGGAAGAGGCATCGCTAATCAGCGAGTTCGGTCAGGCTGCCGGAGCCCTGATACACAGGTGAGACGGTCGACAGCAGTGTCTCTGATCAGTCCTTCAGTCCTTTAGATCAGGATCTGAATCTGTTCCTGGTGTTTCAGTATCCGTGAGGTTGCCCAGTCCCACCACAGCATGGAACAGGAACTGGCTCACGCCGTCAACGCCAGCTCCAAAGCCATGGACGTAGTCTACACCAAGAACTCCGGGGTATGCTTCCAGCAGCCTTTACACCTACAGCCATGTCTCCACACCTGGACCTGTTATCACTGGTCCAGGTGTGTCTGGTCCTGGTCCGGGTGTCTCTGGACCAGGTTCTGATGTCTTTGGCAGACTTAAAGTATTTCACTTAGCTCAGTGGGTAGAGCAGTCGTCCTGTAGCCCAAGGGTTGCCGGTTTGATCCTGGCCCGGAGAGCCCATGTCAAGGTATCCCTGAGCAAGACACCGAACACCAAATTGCTCCTGATGGGTCGTTGTTGGTGCCTTGCATGGTAGCGTCCACCATCCGTGGGTGAATGTGACGTACATGTAAAGTGCTTTGGATAAAAGGGCTATATAAGTACAGACCTCTACCTTTTCATCCACCAATGAACAACCACTCAGAAGCTGAGCTGGGTCTGGACAATGTATGGTTGAGATCCAGCTGAAGTTTAAATCTATGTAGACTGCAGATCGGTACGTAGACCGCAGATCGGTACGTAGACCTCAGATCGGTACGTAGACCGCAGATCGGTACGTAGACCGCAGATCGGTACGTAGACCCCAGATCGGCACGTAGACCTCAGATCGGTACGTAGACCTCAGATCGGTAAGTAGACCGCAGATCGGTACGTAGACCGCAGATCGGTACGTAGACCGCAGATCGGTACGTAGACCTCAGATCGGTACGTAGACCGCAGATCGGTACGTAGACCTCAGATCGGTACGTAGACCTCAGATCGGTACGTAGACCGCAGATCGGTAAGTAGACCGCAGATCGGTACGTAGACCTCAGATCGGTACGTAGACCGCAGATCGGTACGTAGACCTCAGATCGGTACGTAGACCGCAGATCGGTACGTAGACCGCAGATCGGCATGTAGAGCAGAGATCCAGATGAACAGTCGGAAATGTTAAATAAAACTACCATCAAGCTATGCTACGTTAGCTTTAGCGGCGGGATGGAGGGGAAGTTAGTGGAGCTGATTATTATCTGTTATTTACACCACACACACTCTCTACCTGTCAGCTTTTGGGCGTGTGCTCATCTGTTTTCGTGTTTGTGTGTGCGTGCACATGTCTTTGCACATTGCGTGGAGGAGAACTGCGACCATGTAGTCAGACAGGACCTGCCATCATTTAGATACGCTAAATCCCATCAGATTAGTTTTAAGCTCCGCTGTGGAGCCTGGATGAAGTGGTGTTCAGACGCAGCCTGACTTAGCTGAAGTTAGCTTCTGACGTTTGAAAAAAAAAAGGCAAATCCACTTCTTTTTGGCCACATTAGACCAGGTCTTGCTAAAAAACTGCAAGACTATAGATGTTCATATATGGACTGAATGCTTCTACAGAGCTGGTAGTTTCACTGAAACACAGTTCTGACTGGAGAAACCTTCATTCAGGAAAATGCATAAGAGGCCTGTTTTCATTGCAGCTAGACCCTCTGGGATCAGTTCTAGCCCACTCCCCCCCCCCCCCCCCCCCCCCCCCCCGCGCATCTCCAGTCCTGTGTACCTGGACTAACCTGGTGGTTCTGGTGTTTTCAGGCTCTGAGCTGCAGCTTGGTGGTCCAGATGGTCTGTAATGTCAAAGCGTTGCTCAGTGAGACCGAACTGCTCCTGGTTGGAAAGATGTCCATGGTAACAGTTTTTGTCCTTTGCCTTTGAACTGTAAATCATTATTGTTGCGGCTCTGGTCCAAGTACTGGCCCTGATCCAGATGCTGGACCTGGTCTCAGTGCCGTTCCAGGTCCTGATGGTCTTGTATCTGTGTCTGCAGCAGTTGGATCCGTTTCAGCAAGAACAGCTGAATTCAGATCTGAGTTCTGTGGCTCAGCATCTCCGCCGACTGACCGATGTTCCCTGGTTGTGTCCCGTCATCGACCCCTCAGACCACGAGGTAAAAACCACCAACGAAGAAGAAGTCGACCTGGTTCCTGTTATTTCCTAAATGATAGAGTTGTGTGATCTGTAAATATAATGTTAACCTGTTGATCCATCTCATCTGCCTTCAGGATCCTCTGACAGATTTTTCCAAACGAAGTCGGACCACTAAGTTTCGTCTTGTCCCGAAGTTCAAAAAAGATAAAAATAACAAGAACAAAGAGACATGTTCAACGCTGTCCCTACCAGGTGAGCTCTGACTCATCCAGGTGAGCTCTGACTCATCCAGGTAAACTCTGACTCATTCAGGTGAGTTCTGACTCATTCAGGTGAGCTCTGACTCATCCAGGTGAGCTCTGACTCATCCAGGTAAACTCTGACTCATTCAGGTGAGCTCTGACTCATCCAGGTGAGCTCTGACTCATCCAGGTAAACTCTGACTCATTCAGGTGAGCTCTGACTCATTCAGGTGAGCTCTGACTCATCCAGGTGAGCTCTGACTCATCCAGGTAAACTCTGACTCATTCAGGTGAGCTCTGACTCATCCAGGTGAGCTCTGACTCATCCAGGTGAGCTCTGACTCATCCAGGTAAACTCTGACTCATACAGGTGAGCTCTGACTCATCCAGGTAAACTCTGACTCATTCAGGTGAACTCTGACTCACCTGGCTGCTGCAGCCTCTGTCCACCTTGACTTGTGTGTTCAGGTGTCTTCTGTGTCTGTTAATCTCTTCCTGTCTTTGAATCGCTTCCTGTCTCAGTCCACCAGTGGGGGACAGAGGACGTGGGGGCGTGGCTGGACTTCCTGTGTCTCTCTGAGTATAAGGACATCTTTATTGGACATGATGTTCGCGGAGCTGAGCTCATCCACCTGGAGAGGAGGGACCTGAAGGTAACGGTTTCCTCATGGAGGTCTCACAGGGACGTCTGCAGGACTCTGCTGTCTCATTAAGTCCTGTTGCTGTTGTGCAGGACCTGGGAGTGACGAAGGTGGGTCACATGAAGCGGATCCTGCAGGGCATCAGGGAGCTGACCAGGACCAGCAGCGCCAGCGAGGCCTGAACACGACCAGGTGGTGTTTGTTGTAGTTGTTGTTGTTGTTGTTGTGTACTTCCTGTTTGTCTGCTTCAGGATCTGACTCTTCTCTTGTTCCTCAGCAACCAGTGCCGGTGCTCCTCCTACCTCTGCTGTTTTTCACTACCTCCTCCACCCGAACGCTGACCCCCTGAACACAACCAGAACCACGACCGATATCCAGGACTGGTCTCTGTCTCACCTCAGCCCACCTGGATCCAGTCCAGATTATAAACCAATCAGAAGATCTATTACTGCCTTTGAATCCAACCCGGCCATCAGCGTGGAGGTCTGGGAGGGTCTGGCTGGAGGATTCAGAACCTCGTCTTCTGGTTCTGGTGTTTTTTTATCTGCACAGTGACGAATCCTCATCCTGTCGCCTCCGTTCTTTCAGCAGCTCCAAAAGTTCTGATGTGGTGGATGAAATGAGACCCGGCTCTCTGTGACCAGATTACTGCGGTCCACGTTTATTGTGACCTGGTTTCCTGCAGTCCAAACCCATCAGAACCCTAGAGGTTGGAGATTTCTTGCAGCCTGAATCAGAATCGTGACTGGGTTCTAGCAGAACTGGACTCAAAGTCACTTCTTCACCCAAAGTCCAGGCCGGCCAATCAGAACCTGGTCGTCCTGTTGGACCAGAATCCAGCAGAGCCCTTTGAATGGCCCAGTGTGGTTGGGTTCTGTGGTTCCGGCAGCGCAGCAGAAACCTCTGGTTCTGTTTGGGTCGGTTCAGAGACATTCCTTTATGTCTTATTGATGGTTTTGGGTCCAAAACTGTTTAAAGGACCAAAATATTTCAGAGAAACCTGGTTTGGTTCTAAACAGATGTTCCTTAATTGTTTCACAGGAGCTGAAATCGGGAGACATGGTCTGGGTCCAGGACCCTGATCTGGATCTGAACACAGACCATTTCATCAGACCCGAAACGTCTCAGCTTCAGGCGGTGAAATGATGAGAAGTCCAAGCATCCTTAAAAGCACCATCAGGACTAAGGGTGGACAAATCAGACGGCTGCTCTGAGGTCAGCTGACAGGAAGAAGTGGTTCAGCTGATCTCAGATCAAATGTTTTCTGTCTGATTCTTATTGGTCAATCAGATCCAGATGAGTTCTGATCCGGATCCGTGTGGGTTTCTGTAGAACTCTTTGAGTCCAAACAGATGTGTGAGTCAGTCTGAGCATGCTCAGAACAGCAGCAGGTGTGTCAGTGCCAACCCATCAGGGTGTAGTGCCTTGCTCGAGGGCAGAGGTTGCTCCTCTGCAGTCATGAAGAGCTCAGCCTGTATTTAAGGTGTAATTTATGAATGAAGCGCCCCCTGCAGGCCGCTGCTGTAAATACATGTTGTTGTATAAACACAAATAAACTTCCTGTCTCACCACGTCTCTGTCCGCCTCCAAACCACAGAAATCCTGACCTTCCAAGGTCTGAGGTCCATGAACCAGCACGCAAATATCAATAAATATCAATCAATAAGACATCAAGATCATTTGGTTGGAATCGGTGTTAAAGAATTCTTTACTGCCTGAACCTTTAACCAGGAAGCAGCAACGTGTCGCTAGTTCCAAGTTACTGTGGAAAACCATTCAAGTCTTAAAATAATTCATTAAACTAATTAATTAATCAAATAAATCAGAGTTCCCCACCAAACCCTCCCACCCTCAGCCGTCCTCCCATCCTGGTGAAGCAGGTGTTTAACGTTGGATCTGTTGACCAGAAACATCTGGAACATCTGTGGCCACCTTCTGCCATTAATCCAGAAAACAGATTTATTCATCGCAACAATATTCAGCTCAACTTTATTTATACATCACTTTATTAATAAAGTTTTATGCAGCAAAAAGATCCTGAACACAATCAGAACCTACAATAGACGACTTGTAAATAATTCTAACAACAACTTGGGTGAAAAGCCGGGTCGGGTTAAACGTGGACGTCTGACTTTGTGTCGGTTTTCTGTCTTGTTTGAGTTGTTGATGAATGATCAGGTGACCAAGTGAATGATCAGTCGGCTCAGATCAGACGAAATCTGAGACCTGATCAATCTGAAGGTTGACCGGGAACATTTTTCCCTGCAGCTCGTCTTGCAGGATGTCATGGGCTCGACACATGGGAGGCGACGTCGCTCCTTCTCCATCATTTCCTATAGAACCTGCGTGATGAGGCGAAAAAGGCTGCCCTCCACCAGCCAAGCGACAGGCCACATTTGTGCATATGAAATGTTGTGCTCGTTCATGTAGACGTGCACACTGGCCGATGCGACACGAGAAAATAGAAAAATGTCAAATTTTTGTCGCTGTCGCCTGGAACCACAGCCAGCCAGCGAGGGGCTTGATGGATTGACCAATGAGAGCCGGCTGGACGGCGCCGTCTGCAAACTCTAAACATAAAAGAATATTTTAGCTGAATAAAAGGCAGCCGCGTGGCATAGTCCAAACGTAGGTTCTGGATTTATCTGGATCAGCCTTGACGTCCATCAAATGATGATATTAACAATGATGTTTCCTATTTTGTAAACTTGGATGAACCCAGAGTTTTCTTTCTTTTATACAGTAATCAGCAAAATTTCTGTCAATTCGTGCAAAATCCTCTGACTCTCCACCCGTCAAACTTTGTCACGTCACGGCCTGGTTTAAAAATGTCAGAATCCCCGCCGATATCATAACCAATCACATTTCTTCTTAGAGCTCGATGCACGGCCCATCGCTGCCGTTGGTCGCCTCCCGTGTGTCGAGCCCATTAGTCAGGTTTGCTTATACAGCACCTTTCACAGACAAGCTTCACAGAGCTGATTAAATATACAAATCAGCCGGAAGAGCCCTCCACAGACTCCGGACCATGTGAAGATGGAGATCTGGGACCTGCTGCCTAGAAAGACCCGACTCCTCGAATCCTGGCGTGAGCACAAGGCACCATTAAAAGATTCTGATTGGATGACCTTAGACTGGTAGAGGACGGCTGAAACAGGTCAGCGATGTGAAGAGGAGCTGGACCTTGAAGAGGTTCAGGCCAAGATAAACTGGTAACCAGTAAAACAGGTTCTGATTGGCTCTAAAGGCTCTCGGCAGAGTTCTGGACCACCTTTAGGTAGGCCGACAGACCCATTTCTTGAGGTGGAAGAGTGAACATGATTAAGATGGCAGTCCTCCCTGCTTTTTGTACTTCTTCCAAATGATTCCCTTTTTTCTACCCAAGTCTATGTTTAGAGAGATAACATGATTTCTACATCTGTATGGTGCAAGAGGGTTCCAAGAATGAGAAGAGTTTCTGGAGGTACCAAAAGCAGCAGGGGGCCTGGCCTGCCCAGTTTTGCTTACTGGGCACAAACATAAGTAAGTCATCCTGTTCTAACGACCGGGTCCTGTCTGGTCCACCTCAACAATCTGCCCTGTTTCTTTACTGAGCTCTTCAGTTCCTGTAAGTTCACATCCCCAGCTCACCAACCCGGTCCTAAAACACTTAAAAATCTGGTTCTAGCTGAGGAAACACTTCCACATTACCCATCTCTGCTTATTTTCTTCTCTGTTAAGTAATCATCTCTTCTGCCATCTCAAACTGTAAATGAGGTACGCCCTGGGCGCTAACCGTGTGTCGGTTGGCAGGATGCTATGTCGGTCGGGACAAGGAAGTAATGACTAAGATGTCAGCTATCTTCTTTCCACAGGCTTCAATGGCCGAGCGCTTTATTGTGAAAACTCGGTGTTGTAACAGTTTCTGTAAAAAATAACAATAAACAACATATTTTCTATGTCAGTTATTTGGAATAAATTCACTTTTCACCATTCTACACAAACATGAACGCCTAATTTCTGTCTCTTACAATAAAAATGTTAAACGTAATATTATAGCTGTGTGGCTGCTGTATCACACCAAGAGCCAGCCCACCCATGTACACAGAGACTGCTACCGCAACCACCCAGACAACGGCTAGCCAGAGTCCACGCCACAGCCATCACCATGGCAACAACCCCCAGACCGAGCAGGCAAAGCTCCCGGCACAAAGGATCCCTATGAGGAAAACACTGCAGTTAAATAAATTAATAAATGCACATTTTGGACTTCATAAAATAATGTGTTAAAAATAATAAGATAAAAAAATAAAAATAAAACATGAATTACATAAAGATCAAATAAAATTCAGTTAAAAGCTAAAAAGGTCTTCAGCCTCATTTTAAAAACAGCAACAGTCTCTGGTGTGATGTGTTTCCTATGGTCCTCGTCTGAACTCTGCTGCTGAGTTCTGGAGTAGCTGCAGGTATGAGACCAGAGAGCAGGCGTTACAGTAAACTCTTCTACTAGAAGTAAAAGCATCAGCACCTCGCTGATGGTAAGAGAGGAACGGACGACTCTGGTGATGTTTTTAAGATGGTAAAATCCAGTTTTTGTGACATTTCTAATGTGTGAAATAAAATCCAGCTCAGAGTTAACAGGACGCCCAGATTTCTCCCACACTGATAATATTTAAAGTTTTGAAATGCTGGTAAAATTATCTCTCTCTTGTATTCACGACCAATAATTTAAACTTCAGTTTTGTCCTGGTTGAGCTGTAAGAGGTTCTCTGCCATCCATGACTCTATATCTAAAATCCAGTTTAAAAGGATGTTAACTGGCTCCAGGTCATCAGGAGACACAGCGATGTAAAGCAGCGTGTCATCAGCATAGCTGTGGAATCAACGCTGAGTCTCCTGATGACGTCCCCAAGAAGCAACATGGACAGATTAAAAAGAAGTGGGCCTAGAACTGGTCCTTGGGGAACCCCACGCTAGATTTTATGGGTCTTTGAGGAGCATGTATCCATACTTACATAAAACTGTCGATCTGTGAGATAGGAGTAAAACCATCTAACCCCTTAAGCCTGACGGACCCACCGGTGGGTGCAACAGGTGTAAACACAAGTCCATGTGTGTAAAAAAGTTACTTTAGTGATATAAGGATATTTTATTTATAATGTGTCTCAAAGAAGAAAAACTAATGCCAGTAAATCAACTCTCCAAGAACATTTAGTCAACCCAGTATTTGTTTAATAACTTTAAAATACATATGCCACAAACAACAGCGCCACCATAACGAGTAACACCCAAAACAAAATGCAACACGCGTGATCCGTTCACTCCACCCCAACATGATGGGATCAAATGAAACTTGAAAAGCTGCACGTTCATATGATACCAAGCAGAAAACTCAAAGACTCAACACAATTTGGCTTAGTTTGGGTATCCAAGTGGCCAAATGGAGAGTCCGCCTGGTTCTATCCACACTAAAACCTGCATAAAAGCTATGAGCTTTGTTCTATTCTCATGAAACTTTGTACAGTTGTAGTCTAGGAGTTGCTGAATGCATCCAGCGGTATCTTTATGCACAGAATGATTTCTTTCATGATGTTTGCATCTGTGTAAAAAAAAAAAAAAAAACAATTAGGCAAGGATAATTTTTTTTATTTTTTTCTTTTATCTTCTCCATGAGCCGCCACCTTATCGTGGTGGAGGAGTTTGTGCGTCCTGACGATCCTAGCGGCTATGTTGTCGGGGGCTCATGCCCCTGGTAGGGTCACCCATGGCAAACAGGTGTCTAGGGGAGGGACCAAACGAAAAAAAACAAAGGACCAAGGTTTCCCTTGCCCGGACGTGGGTCACCGGGGCCCCCCTCTGGAGCCAGTCCTGGAGGTGGGGCACGGAGGCGAGCGCCTGGTGGCCGGGCCTTTGCCCATGGGGCCCAGTCGGGCTCAGCCCATAAGGGAGACATGGGCCTCTCCTCCTGTGGGCTCACCACCTGCAGGAGGGGCCATAGGGGTCGAGTGCATTGTGAGCTGGGCGGCTGCCAGAGGCGGGGACCCTGGCGGTCTGATCCTCGGCTGCAAAAGCTAGCTCTAGGGACGTGGAATGTCACCTCTCTGGTGGGGAAGGAGCCTGAGCTGCTGCGCGAGGTTGAGCGGTTCCGGCTAGATATAGTTGGACTTACCTCGACGCACGGCTTGGGCTCTGGAACCACTGCCCTCGAGGACACCGGCAGTCCTATCGGGCCTTTTTGGTCTGTGGGACTCCAGAGGCAGCTGATGGGTATCGACGGGCTAAGCGGAGCGCAGCTTTGGCGGTCACTAAGGCAAAAGCTTGGGCATGGGAGGAGTTTGGAGAGGCCATGGAGAATGACTTCCGGACGGCTTCGAGGAGATTCTGGTCCACCATCCGGTGGCTCAGGAGGGGAAAGCAGCTCCGTCAACACTGTGTACAGTGGGGATGGGGGTCTGCTGACCTCGACTCGAGATGTTGTGAGGCGGTGGAGAGAATACTTCGAAGACCTCCTCAATCCCACCAACACGTCTTCTGATGAGGAAGCAGAGTCTTGGGTAGCTGGTGCTGGCTCGCCTATCTCTGGGGCTGAGGTCGCTGAGGTGGTAAAAAGCTCCTTGGTGGCAAAGCCCCGGGGGTGGATGAGGTCCGCCCAGAGTTCCTTAAAGCTCTGGATGCTGTAGGGCTGTCTTGGTTGATACACCTCTGCAGCATCGCGTGGACATCGGGGACAGTTCCCCTGGACTGGCAGACTTCAAAAAGGGGGACCGGAGGGTGTGCTCCAACTACTGGGGGATCACACTCCTCAGCCTCCCCCGGTCAGCCGCATCTTTGCGTCAACCAGGACAGTCTCTCCAGTGTTTCCTCAGGTAAAAGCAAAGCTTCAGGTCTGTTAAGATCAACAAAATGTTGGGATAAAAGACTGGATCTAATAACATTGATCTTACTTCTGAAGTTCTGAAGTTCTTGCAAGTATTCTCTGATGCAGGCATGGAGGACTTGTTAACATCTGTTCATTAAAAGATCAATGTTTTAAAAAGGAATAATAAGATTTCTGTAATAAGATTGGAAAATGAGGAGTTCTGGTCTGTTTAACGTTTTTATTGTAGGTTTTGAGTTGTTCTTTAAAATTTTCTAAATGAATGATTCATTTTCTTTTCCTCCGTCTCTTCTCTGCTCTGCTGCAGCTTCTTTTGAGCTCTTTGATTTGTTCAATTCTCCACGATGGCATAGGGTTGGACCATGTATATTAAAGATAGGCGGAGCCTCCGTGACGTCACCCAGAGGTTTCTAAAGAGCTGAATTGAAGCTCGTTGGGCGTTCCCACCATTGTCATCTTGGCGGCATTAGAGGTGTCATCATTCCTGGAAAATCCAAAAATAGGCAAATATGCGGAGCTGAGAGGGGGACTATGAACGTGGGGTGGATGATTGACGTCTACCAAACTCTGAGCTGCCTGTAGCTAAGAGCTAACTGAGCCAACTCAGATCTAACGTCAGCTAATTGGCTAATGATGGTAGGTGGGCTAAAGCTAAGGCATGCCGTTAGCTGGCTAAAAACCGCGGCTGGCCACACTCTCCCTTCTTTCTGTAGATATTTAATACATGTCAATCAAAAGGACACCCCCCTAATTATGCTGAATTTCAAGATTAAATAACATCCAAACGGATGAGTTAGAAAAAAAATCACCCCCCTCACAGTTGTCATGAAGGTAAACTTGACCTATTAATCCTAAAATGGATTTTTGTACCAGGATTTAAACATGTTTATTTCTGCTGTGAAGTTGGTCTTTTTAACATGGGAGTCTATGGGGATTTGCTCTATTTTGGAGCCCCTAGTGGACGAGGGGGGAACTGCAGATTTTGCACTTTCGCATAGGTTCCACTTTTTACTGCCGGAGGTTGCCCTTGTTTTGGATTTTATTATTAGTTAGTATTGAGTGGAGCTGCAGCATCAATGGCTGACTTCAGTTTGCTGTTAAAATGATCTACAATAAAATCACACAATGCAGGTAAAATCTGAGCAGGGGTTTAGTCTAAAATGTCAATAAAACCTGTAGCTACTTGTAATACATGGTTTCCTCACAGTTCTCACCGGGGCCTTCTGGTGGATAAAATTGGTGGAAACTTTTGTTATTGATGTACTATAGAGCGAGATTACTGTAGTACTTTGCAAGCCTGTCTCGGATGAATACACACATGAAGCAGTAATATATTTTTATTTATCTGGATTTTGTCTTTCTGTCCATGGTTTTGCAATTTTTTCTCTTTGACTTCTGGTGTCATCCATATATATATATATATGTATATTCGCATATATATATGTATATATATATATATACATATATATATGTACATATATATATAGTAAGCCTACTTACTTTATATTTCTTTTCTCTGTACCAGTGTACATATCAGGGTGTTTACAGTTGTAAAATGCAAAACCTATAAATCAAGTCTTGAAAAAAAAAAAAAGATAGGATGGCAGAGTTCTGGACCACCTGAAGACGGGTCTGAGTAATGTAGACGGGTCTGAGTAATGTAGACGGGTCTGAGTAATGAAGACGGGTCTGAGTAATGTTCCTACATCAGAAGCTGCTGTGACCTTTGACCGCCATTAAAGCTGCTGCTGCCAGTCAATATTTGAACTGTGGTTAACAATCAATCGATCAGCTGTCCTCAGTTGTTCCTGTGGAAATCAGTGGCTCATCCGTCCTAACGGGAGACCACCAGGGACAACCAGAGACCACCAGGGACAACCAGGGACAACCAGGGACAACCAGGGACAGACATGCTGCCGTCCATGACAATGACTCTGAGCATATGTGCCATGTGGACCTGTTCCACGCTGATCCAGTGTTCAGGTGAGACCCGCTGCAGACCTCTGAGGTGCCACACTGATCCAGGCTGACCTGGTCTTACTGGGAGTCGCTGGTTTGATCCCCAGTGTGTGTGGGTCTGGTTCTGTAGAACCCACCGAGCTTCTGTTAGAGTGGAAAATATAGAGGAAGTTTTAGAAAAAAATTTGTTCTGATGGCATCATGTTGAATCAGTTTCTGCTGCATCAATACAGAGTAATTATTAACACCCCCCCCTTCAGTATTTCTGGACCATCCAGCTGCCACCCAGATGCTGCACTCCTCCACCAGGAGGCGCCGTGCTAACTCCATCCTGGAGGAGATCCTGCCAGGAAACCTGGAGAGGGAGTGCTATGAGGAAACCTGCTCCCAGGAGGAGGCTGCTGAGATCTTTCAGAACCACGAGAAGACGGTACGGACCCAAACCAGCTGCACAGTACACTAAACAAGACCTGTGATGACTTCAAAACCACATAAAAGTCACAGAGAGGCTGAAGTTGGGCCTTTTCTCTTTGACTGACACGCCAGTAAACCTGCCGAGATCCAGATGATATGTTTTATAATTTTATTACAAAAAAGTAAATGAACTCAATACAACATGCACTAATTTAATCCAAAAGCAAAGGAAAAACATCAGAGCGATTACGGCGGAAAACAGAACACACGGTGACCACCTCACCCTCTCTCTACCTGCACCCATCACACTGGTGTCCAAGTAAACCAGAGAGCCATCGCCTATACCCATTTACCAACCCAACCCATAATCACTGTGATACAAACAAAACATACAACATTTAATTTTCCAAACATTTATGTCTCCCACAATACCTAACAATACAAAAACACACATTAAAACAGTGAAACAATATAAAAACAAGCTAAATTCACCATGTCACAGCGTATCATGCAGCACCTGCACAATCCTGCATCAACACGTCTGACAAGAGTTAAACTGATGGAGGTCTGAAGCGTGGCTGCTTTTTATCTCCATTCCAAGGACCGAGATCAGAGGACACAAACGCTTCCCAAACTGCAAGATCTGGGCACTGAGGCTGACAGGATTGCAGATGGTGCATTGAGTTGTATTTAAACGCATAATAAAAGCAGAGGTATAAAGGGAGTTGTCAAGTAATAGCTTCACAGATAATATGTAGCAGTGAAGAAGCCTGCGAGCAGACAGGGACGGCCAGCCGACCTGAGCGCACAGCGTCCAGCCACGTGTTTGTGGTTTATATCCGGTAATAAACCTCAAGCAGCAGTACACAGCATCCAGCGTTTAAAATGCATGTGAAGTACATCTCCATAGTTCAACAATGAAAAAAAGTTGCAGCAACAAGCTTTTTTTTTTTTTTTTTAGAAATAAAGAAATAGAAGCCCAGTCTTACTTTTAGTTTCTTCATTAGATTGTCAATGTGACGTCCAAAAGTCAAATTGCATCTTAAAAAAAACCCCAGATATTTAAAAGTAGAGACAATCTCAATTTTAACTTCCTGAGACGTGCAAACAGTGGGATTTAGTGAAAATCATGATTTTTGTGTTCTCTGTATGAAGCACAAGCTTCAATGCAGGAGCTGGTCTTCAATTTCCCTAAAAGCAAGTTGAAAACATTTCACCGCCTTCAGCAAAGTTTCCTCACAGCAATAAATGGCGATGTCATCTACAAAGAAATGAAAATCAACATTTTGGACATTTTTCCCCATATCATTTAAATATACTGTAAATAGCCAGGGACCTAAATCCGAACCTTGTTGGATTGGATCTCCCTGATTCAGAATCCTGTTTTTCAGGATCACCAAATCTGGATTTCCAGCATGTAAACATGGGCTTCTGGCCATGTGAAGAACAACAGGTAGAATGAAGATTTTTATTTATTTATTTATTTATTGTATTGTGAGACAACACACAGAAACCATAATCATTCACTCCTACTTCTGACTTCTGTATGACACCTCTTCGGAGCCACAACACATATGAAACTAGTACATGTCCTCCTATAAAGTTGATAGTGTGAAAACATCTTAAACAAAATACTGGTCAGGGCTCCTCATCTGAGGAGGGGAGGCTCAGCATCAACATCGCAGACCGCCGGGGTCTGTCCATGATGCTCGTATCCTGAGGGAGAGAGATATGGTTTTATAAACTGTAACCTTGTTGTGTTTCCACAGCGACCGTAACCTTATCTGAGAGGCGGAGCACCAGCGATAGATGCCTTAGCTACGTAGCAGCGTGATGCCATCGCAGCGCTTCCTTAGAGTAGAACCAGAACACAACTTAGAAACTATGGAGGAGGATGGAGGTCATCCACCCATTTGTGATTTTCTTCTTGGCGGTGCTTCGTGACGCCGTTTTAAACGGAGATTTAATCAACTTAACAGAACTTTGTTTTTATGCCAGGTCACGCAGGAAGGGACTTTTTTCTTCAACCAATCAGCAGATTGCAGTGTGTCAAGCTCCACCCTTTCATGTCAGGTTAGACTGGTACCCCAACGGAACGGTCCCAGCAAAGTAAGACGGGTCAGGGTGGATATTAGGGTACTCATCCCAGTTTTCGCAAGTGGAAATGCACCTGTTGGTGGAAACGGGTCTTAAGTCAGCTCCCTGTGAAAACCCTTCCCTGTCTGAACTCTTCAAACAGTCCGGAAGTTTTGCAGCGGTGCTCTCGGTCCACACCTGCACCGTCCAAACAATTTAGACCTGTTTAGACCCATGTAGACCCATTGAGCCCTATTTAGACCCATTTACACCCATGGAATGTTTGAGCCCATTGACCCTGTTTAGATCTCTGTAGACCCATTAGGACCCGTTCCGAACTGTTTAGACCCATTTAGACTCAATAAAATCTGTTTAGATCAATTTAGACTCGTTCAGACGCATTCAGGCCCAATTAGACCCATTCAGAGTAGTTGCGGCCTGTTTAGACCCGAGTAGACCCGTTCAGCTCTATTTAGACCCATTGAGACCCGTTTAAAACATTTCAGACCCATTTTAGATCTGTCAGGCTCATTTAGACCCTTTTAGAGATGTTTAGATCCATTTAGACACATTCAGGCCCGTTCAGACCTGTTTAGCCCTGTTTAGACCCATTTAGACCAGTTAAGACCCATTTAGACACATTTAAACCGGTTCAGACCCGTTGTGGCCTGTGTAGACCTATGTAGACCCGTTCAGCCCTGTTTAGACACCTGGAGACTCGGGCTCTTAAAATCAGCAACCAAGTTGGTAACCTTGGAGTGTTGATAGACTCAGATCTGACTTTCAGCAGCCACATCAAAGCTTCACTAAGAAGCTTTTTTACCATCAACAGAATTAAAAGTTTAGTTTCCCAGAAAGACCAAGAGAAACTCATCCATGCATTCATCTCCAGTAGACTGGATTACTGTAATGGTCTTTAACAGGACTTCCTAAAAAGAGCATTAAACATCTGCAGGTCATCCAAAACGCTGCTGCTAGAGTTTTAACCAGGACTAAGAGATCTGAACACATCACACCAGTTTAACATCTTTACACTGGTTTCCAGTTTAAACTGGTTTCCAGTCACAGAATAGATTTAAAACCCTTCTGATTGTTTACATCCCAGAATGGTTTAGGCCCAGAATACATCTGTTATATGTTCAGAGAATATAAACCTAGCAGAGCTCTTAGATCCAAGACTCTGGTCAACTAGTCCAGACCAGGGTTATTATTTTATTGTGATTATGTGTTGATGCCTTTTACTGTTTCTCCACACTGAAATTTATTTCTTGCATTTTATCTGTTTTTAATTCATTAATTGCATTTCTTTTAATCTTTTTAATCTTTTTTTTTTATTAATGCACTTGTGTTGCTTTCTGCACCTGCTAAAATGTTTTATGTAAAGCACTTTGAATTGTCTTGTACATGAAATGTGCTATACAAATAAATTTGCCTTGCCTTTAGTCCCATTTAGACCTGTTCAGGCCCATCTAGACCCATGTAGACCCACTCAGACCCGTTCAACCCTGTTTAGACCCATTTAGACACATTTAGACCCATTTAAACCTATTTAGACCTGTTCCGGCCTATTTAGACCCACATAGACCCAGTCATATTGTTCTGGCCTGTTTACACCCATGTATACCTATGCAGACCCATGTAGACCGGCACAGAAACGTGGATCTTCCTCTGGTCTTTAACTGATAGCATTTTGTGTTTGGACTGTTAAGTTTTTAACTCTGAGTTTGTTGTTTCACAGATGGAGTTTTGGTACAGATACACGAGTAAGTATAGTCATCACCATTATCACCATCACCATCACCACCATCACCATCACCATTACCATCATCATCACTACCATCACCATCACCAGCATCTCCGTCCTCAGTGTAACATGTTTCTGGTTTAGGTGTGCAGATCCATCATGAACTCATTGACTGCTGGTCTCAGATAGATTTTAACTATTTCACCAACAGAACTAGAACCAAACCAGAACCACGTCCAGCAGGTTTTGGAGATCCTCCTCTAATCACATGACTTCCAGTCACATGTTACATATGAAACGGCTCCATATTGAAACGTCACACTGACCTATTTACAGTTTGATGATATCCCACCAGTGGTGACATCACACTAACTGATGAAGTTGGGAGTTGTGTTCAGGGGTCTCCCTGTGTGTTGTAGATCTAAACTCCTGTCATGCTAACCCCTGTCTGAATGGAGGCATCTGCAGTCTGGACCAGGGAGACTTCATGTGTCTGTGTCCTCCCCAATACCACGGCAAGACCTGCAACTCAGGTAAACAACCCCTAAAAGTCAGGTAAACAACCCCTTAAGACTCAGGTAATTCCATCCATCCATCCATCCATCCATCCATCCATCCATCCATCCATCCATCCATCCATCCATTTTCTTCCACTTATCCGGAGTCAGGTCACAGGGGCAGCTGCCTAAGCAGGGAAACCCCGGCCACATTCACCAGCTCATCCGGAGGGATCCTGAGGCGTTCCCAGACCAGCCGAGAGATGTAGTCCATCCACCGTGTCCTGGGTCTTCCCCGGGGCCTCTTTCCGGTGGGACGTGGCCAGAACGCCTCACCAGGGAGGCGTCCAGGAGGCATCCTAACCAGGTGCCCGAGCCACCTCATCTGGCTCCTCTCGATGTGGAGGAGCAGCGGTTCTACTCTGAGCCCCTCCCGGATCACCGAGCTTCTCATCTTATCTCTAAGGGAGAGCCCGGCCACCCTGCAGAGGAAACTCATTGCAGCCGCTTGTACTCGCGATCTCATTCTTTCGGTCACTACCCACAGCTCATGACCATAGGTGAGGGTAGGAACGTAAATCGACCGATAAATCGAGAGCTTTGCCTTTTGGCTCAGCTCCTTCTTCACCACGACAGACCGATGCAGAGTCCACATCACCGCAGATGCCGCACCCATCCGCCTGTCCATCTCCCGCTCCATCCTTCCCTCACTCCTAAACAAGACCCCGAGATACGTGAACTCCTCCACTTGGGGCAGGACCCTATTGCAGACCCGGAGAGAGCACTCCACCCTTTTCCGGCTGAGGACCATGGTCTCAGACTTGGAGGTGCTGATTCTCATCCCAGCCGCTTCACACTCGGCTGCGAATCGCTCCAGTGAGAGCTGAAGATCACGACCCGATGAAACCAACAGAACCACATCATCCGCAAAGAGCAGAGACCCAATCCTGAGGCCACCGAACCGGATCCCCTCAACACCTCGGCTGCACCTAGAAATTCTGTCCATAAAAGTTATGAACAGAAAAGTTCAGGAAAAAAAATACAAGTGTATTAGAAAAACAAAGATTAAAAAAGATAAAATTAATTACAGAAAAACAGAAAGAAAAAGCTCAGATAAAGAAATAAAGTTAAGATTTCAGCTTAAAGAACCAGATCCAGATCTGCACTCTAAAGAAAAACTAGTCCATGCAGCAGAGAACAGGTGGGTCTTTAACCTGGATCTAAATAAACTGAGGGTTTCAGCTGATCTGAGGCTTTCTGGGAGTTTGTTCCAGACATGTGGAGCATAGAAGCTGAATGCAGCTTCTCCATGTCTGGTTCTGACTCTGGAACTGATGAGAAACTGGATCCAGATGACCTGAGGGTTCTGGTAGGTTCATACTGGGTCAAGAGGTCTCTGAAGGATGTTGGTCCTAAACCATTCAGAGCTTTCTAGACCAGCAGCAGAACTTTAAAGTCTATCCTCTGACGAACAGGCAGCCAGTGTAAAGACCTCAGAGCTGGACTGATGTGGTCCACTTTCTTGGTCTTAGTGAGGACTGGAGCTGCAGAGTTCTGGATCAGCTGCAGGTGTCTGACTGATGTTTTAGGTAGAACCTGTAAAAACTCTGTTACAATAATCAAGCCGACTAAAGATGGAAGCTGGACTAGTTTTTCCAGGTCCTGCTGAGACATCATATCTTTTACCCTTGATATGTTCTTAAGGTGATAGTAGGCTGGCTTTGTGGTTCCCTTCATGTTTTTTCTAAAAGTTAACGTCTGAGTCCATCACTAGACCCAGATTTCTGGTCTGGTTGGTGGTTTTTAGGTCTGAGTTGTTGAAACCGGTGACGAATATTTACCCTATTGTCAGTTCTTTGACCGACCTTTCAGGCTCACGTCCTGTTGTTTCCTCTCTTGGATCTTTAACGACCGGTGAGAATCCAGTCGCGAAGTGATGGGCGAACCTTTCCACCTCGATTCTTGTGGCGCGAGAATAAGCAATTTTACCCCTTTAGAATTCCTGATTATTATCGTCCGCTCATGCGGAGATAGACCTGAGGAGTTATTCTGGTAGATAAGCCAGCCTTTGGGTCTAGGAGTATGAAGCTACCGTACTATCGTCCTAACAGGAAAACTACCTGGTATCGAAATAATAATCTAGCGAATTCTTATGTCTCTTCGGGTATTGGGGAATCTGGGGCTTACCTGCTCGTTGTGTTGTCCTCTCCTGTCCTCAGTGGATGTGGACAAATATAAGAGAAATAAGTTTGGTTGGGAAGTTAACCGAAGTTAACTATAACCCTTTTATTCAAGTTTTCTTTTAATGGTAAAATACAGAAAGAATAAAATAAAAAGAAAAAAGAATAAAATTCCCTTTTAGGGCTTCCCTTTCAGTGAGGGCTAAAAAGCAAAATAAAAGAAATAAGTATAAAGTAAAAGGTTTTCTCACAAGGAGTGCTTTCCGCTTTCGCGGTCTAAGTTTTCTTCAATAATAAGTAAATCTCCCTTGGCAAACGGGCAAAATCTATCTAAGTTTTCTCTAAGTCTCCGTAGAAAATCTGTAGAAGTCTCTGCAAAATCTCCGCAGCAGCTCTTCAAAATCTCCGGACAATTTTCTCTTTTCACAAAATCACCAGTATATATACATAACTTAAAAACCATCCCATCTGGTACCTTCCCACTAACAGAAAAAACACTAAAAACCAACCCACTCAGTGATTTTCCATCGAAAGAAACAACTTAGAACCAACCCACTTAGTATTTTTCCATCAGCAGAAAAGCATACGTGAGCATCCTACAAGTTGGTCCCTCCTTCTGGGTTGCATCAGGGCTGAAGGAAAGAAGACACTTTTCCCTGCCCCGTTATCTATCTATCCTCACAGTTTTTCTACACAAAGGCTGCTTGTTAATATTTTCTGAGTTTTGCTGGGAAATTCCGCTCTGCTTCGGAGCGAGCAGATAACAGGTTACTCCCTTCTGGGCCTCTTCTTCACTTCCTCAACAGTGTAAAAAACTCTGACTCTTATTTGTATCTTATTTGTGAATGCACTCTCTGTACGCTACAAAATAATAACACTAAGCTGTAGCTCTTATTAATCAAAAACCAAAACCTAATGAACATCACTAAATCTAAAGATAATAATGTAAATAAGCAAGCAAACAGGAATATATGAAATGTGAATAGGTAATACATAACACATAGAAAAACATAACTGAGTATTAATCAGGCAGTCCATAAACTCAGTCTTTTGATTAAAAACATCATCTCACATCATGTGTGCCATAACAGTCATAGATTCAAACTTTAATAAAACTTCTCTCCCTCTTCACTCACTGAGAGCAGAAATCGGGGGTTTCCAGCAGGTGTTATCTGTCGAGATAAGGGCCTCTGCTCCCTGTCCGTTGCCTTAGCAACGGCTCTCTGGCCTAGAGCAGTGTTCACGCCACCATTGAAGAGCGCGGCCTTCACAGAGTCCATTACTACACTTCGGTCTCCTGGTGACATTGTAATATAAACCTGTGTGTCATCTGCGTAGCTATGGTAACTAATGTTGTTCTTTATGACCTGTACCAGTGGGAGCATGTAGATGTTAAACAGAAGAGGCCCCAGTATGGAACCTTGGGGAACTCCAAATGTAATTCTTGTCTGTTCAGATGTAAAGTTACCTATTGACACAAAGTACTTTCTGTTCTCTAAATAAGATTTAAACCAGTGTAGCACCAGAGAGGCCACCCAGTTCTCCAGTCGGGAGTAATATATTGTGGTCGACTGTATGAAATGCAGCACTGAGGTCCAGTAAGACTAAGACTGACATTTTTCCATCGTCGGTATTCAAACATATGTCATTAATGACTTAACAACACCTGAGAAACAGGTAAACAACACCTTAAGACTCAGGTAACAACCCCTAAAAGTCAGGTAAACAACTCCAGGAGGTATTCTACGAATCTGGATTGTGGGAAAGCCGGGTTTATCTTGATAAGTCTTGCTCATTTAATCCAGAGTTCTGTCCATCAACGCGGCTTATGTGAATGCCGCTGAGTAACCATGGTAACTGATGCACGAGGACTAGCCTGCTCGGAAACAGGCTAACGTTTAGCTTAGCTTAGCTGTGTGTCAAAGGTCTGATACAGACTCCGTAAAGAAAGCTCCACCTGGTAGAACGCTGCTCCGCCTCATTCTGGTATAAAATAAACACCTGTTATTACATCACTACTTTGTCTGGAATAATCAATAAATCTGTCAGTGCCAGTTCAACAAAAGAAACACGACTATACACGTACAGAACATGAAATAAAAAGAACATGATATTCATTAAAACTAATTAACATCTTATTAACCCTCCCCAGGTTCAGGGACCCGACCTCCACTGCCTCTGGTTGGCTACCAGTAGAACTGGGATCAGCTGAGCCCCATCCATACAGGCCGAGGGTGTTTAAAGAGAGATAGAGAAAGAGAAAGCTGGTCCTGGTCTAAAGAGATGGACGGAGAAAGATATAGATAGATAGAGACAGGCTTCCTTTCTGGTTACCATGGCTTGGTCTTTTATTAATGACCCTGCAGAGGGCACACGCTTCATTCAAAGCTCATTCAGACCACCAGACCCACGGTTTTCAGGGGGAGGACCACCAGTAGCAGTGGTCTCTGACGTTGTCTTGTTATTTACAGAGCAACATGTTTACAGCTCAACACGTTTAGAACAAACATTTCTTCAAAGATACCTCCCACTCTGAGACATGTTCTGGTTCTTTATTTCCACCTGCTGCAGGTTCGCTTTGCTGGTAAGATGCTGCTATTGATGGAACAGAGTTAATGTAGCTCACACACACACACACACACACACACACACACACACACACAATAATATATTCAAAAGTATGATGATACATGGTGATTATTGGGTTATTAATAAAATGAGCAGGGCCAGTACATACATACATACATAGACAAATCAGCAGCTGTTGGCCGCTTCCCTCGCTCTATTAATCAGGCTGTATCACCATTTTTGGTGAGGGCACGTTTAAAGTCCTCTTACATCTCCATCATTGACATGCCGTCAGGTGAGGCAGCAACTCACCTGTCATGATAAAAAGAAATAAAAGAAGAAAGTACATAAAATAAATAATAATAATGTGTGTGTGAGAGAATTATTCCTGCTGCAGCAGGTGAGGCAGCAGTACTCTGTCTCACCTCAAGGGGGCGTAGTTTCATGCTGGTGGATGAATATTGAAATAAGAAGCTCTTTTCGGTTCTTACAATGTAAATGTGACTCCAGAGGAGTCGGTGCCTCACCAGCCATGAACCCACCGCACGTCACTGACCTCCATCAGCTTTCTTTGTTCAGCTGATGAGAAAATGAAGCTCTCGGTTTGCTCTCTTTTCTTGCTGCTCCTCTTTTCCACCATCCACTCGTCAGGGCTTCCTACGTTCCTCAGGACCTCCACATAGCCAGGCTATGTAAGCCTCGCTTGGATTAGCTCAACTAGATGCAGCTGGAATGTGTTAGTGGAACGGCTTGATCTCCCGGTACCGGGTCCATCAGCTGTAAGCACAAGTTCATGTGTGTAAAATGTTACTTTAATGATATAGGGATATTTTATTTCTATTGTTTGTCAAACAAGAAGGTCTTAACGTCACTAAGGCAACACTCCGAGTCAACAAAGTATTGGTTTCATAACAAATTCAAAATGCGTCTGCAACAAAAAACAACACCATCAACATGAGCAACACCTGAAACAAAACACAACACAACAATGATCCGTTCACTCCACCCCAACAGAGTGGGTATCAAATGAAACTAGAAAAGCTGCACTTTCAGATGATACCAAACATCAACTTATCTTAGCCGACCACATCAAATCAGTCTCAAAACAAAGACAAAGCCAACCTTTGCATTTCACAGCCAGCACGTTTACAGCACAGCACGACACCAAACCCCAAAACTATTCTCACCAAGAGCAATATATTTATTTCCTTACTGTTTCGTGGTCATTTTCAGTCTCTCCACACTGTTCTTCCATCAAAATTCACAGCGTAATAGTCCAAAGTACTAAAGCTGTAGCATGCTACCATTCACACCCATTTTGTGGATTTCTCATGGGTCTTGGCAGTGTACATGAAGTTTGGTCAAATTTTACAACTTGTAAGCTTTCAAATGATATTTTACACATAAGCGAGACTTCATCCCTCAGGTATATATCTTTGAGCGTAAAGGCAGGAGCATCTCTACTATATAAGATCGCACGATGGCGAAGCAGAGCGAAGACGGACCGGAGACCATTTCTTTCATAGATTTAGAGACTTTACTCATTTACAATGAAGCTAAACAACATGTTCAAAAGACCTGAAACAAATAAATACACCCTCTTAGAAGCTCTTAAGTAAACATAGACATGTAGTTATATTCAGTTCTGAAGCTAGCAGTGGTGCTAATGCTAACTATGACACTCTTTTCATTATACACTGTGCACAGCGGTAGAAAATGATGATATAGGGGCTAAATGCCTAAATGCACACAGCATTTTATAGCTAGATTTCCTACCAAGAAGTAAAACACCTGTGTGGCACATTGGCACAGTTTTGGTATGAAAGTGGCCAAATACAGAGCCGGCCTGGTTCTATCCAGACTAAAACCTTCATAACATGAATGAACTTTGTGCTTTTCTCATCTAACTTTGTACAGTTTTAGTCACGGTGTTTCTGAATGCATGCATAGACATCTTTATGTATAGAATAGTTTCTATCATGACATTCTCCACTGTGTAAATTTAAAAAAACAAAAAAAAATTTCCTTTGGTTTATCACAATTTGCTCAGATATATGAACATTCACAACTTTTCTGACACTGGAACTATAGTCTGTGGGGTCTTAGCTCTACGATGATACAAAGATTATGCATATTGACCTGATAATATGAGAGTTATTGTTGATTTAATTTCGGTAGGTCTGGTCAGGCGAACCACACCTCCAAAAACCCATGGTGTTAGTTCAAGCAAGGCTTTCCCGATACAGCCTGGCTTTCTTTAGCTACGCTGGTGGAACACCCCCCAGGTAAATAACACCTCAGACTCAGGTAAACACCACCTGGACCCTTCGCTCTGGCCACCCTGGATGGCCAGTGACTGGCGGGGTTGGCGGCTGCTGATCTTGGCCCGCCAGGGCCTGTGCCCCATGACTGTGGGGGGCTCTTGTTGCGGCCTTCCTCTGCCACCCTCTGGGTGGGTCCGGGGTGGTCCTTGTGGTGGGGAGGCTTGGATAGGTGCTCCAGGAGTCACATTTTGACTCTGTGTGTAAAACTACATTGGACATAGTGGCTCCATTGAAGACAAGACTTCTCCGGGCATGAGCCCTGGCAAAATGACATTACACGCGCTGCCAGGCATGTGTGCAGGAGAGCTGAACGTAAATGAAAAAAAAAAAACAAGTTGCAGGTGTCTTTCCAGATGCTAAGAGATAGCTGATAATCTTACCTATGTTCCGTAAAAGCTGCAAAAACTAAGTAGTTTTCTGATGTCATTGTTTTTAACAGACATAACCCCCATGTTTTCTTTAAGGTTATTGACTCTGTTCTTTGTGCACCACAAAAAACCTGCCTGGAGAACGCGACCAAAATATGTGAACTTCTTCATCAACAAAGTGCTGAGCGTTAGGGCCCTTATCACCCTGCCCTCTTGTGATCTCTTCAGGCTCTGCTGTTTTTCACCAGTTTGAGACTGTTACCCAGCAGTTTCTGACTGATCTAGTGAGACATATGAAGCTTGCTGGGTCTTCCAAGGATATTATTCCACCTCGTCTACCTTAGCTCCTTATGTGCTCCATATCATCAATGGCAGCTTAACCTGTGGGAGTTTACCCACGACTTTCAAACAGTGGTTACACCACTCATTAAGAAGCCTAGCCTGGACCCTTCCATCCTGTCAAACTTCAGGCCGATCTCCAAATTTCTTTCATTTCTAAACTTTTGGAGAACGTTGTGTATTTCCAGCTGCATTCTTTCCTGGAGAAAAATAATGTTCTTTAAGTGGTTTAGTCAGGATTTAAAACACTGCACAGTACAGTCTGCACTTTTGAGGGTTTTTAATGTTTTTATTCCGGTCACTGTGTGGCGTTGGTGTGGTGTGTGACTGTGTGGTGTTGGTACCGTTGGACCTCACGGCAGCTTTCGACACAGTGGACCATCAGATCCTTTTGTCTTGCCTGGAAAACTGGGTGGGCATACGTGGTGTGGCTCTACAATGGTTGAAATCTTACTTGACTGAGCGCAGTTTTAGTGTCCAGATTGGAGTTGTTGAGTCTTCATCTGCTCCTGTTATGTGCGGAGTTCCTCAGGGCTCCATTCCTGGACCACTTCTCTTTTTGCTTTACTTGCTCCCTCTTAGTACAGTTTTTAGAAAACTGGGCATCCCCTTTCACTTTTATACAGATGACAGTCAGATTGATTTCCCCCTGAAAAAAAGTGTGCCCTCAGTGAAACCATTACTCGGTTGTATAGAGGAAGTTAAGGCTTGGATGTCTTTTAATTTTCTTCATTTTAACGACAGAAAGACTGAGGTGTTGCTATTTGGGCCCAGTGATGCATATAAGGGACCAGCTGACATGGGGTTGTTGAGAGATTATTTGAAGCTGACAGCCATAAACCTTGGGGTGCGCTTGGATGGTAACCTTAGACTTGACTCACAAGTAAGTTCGGTGGTCAAGTCTAGTTTCTTTCAGCTAAGATAACTGTCAAAGGGGAAACAATTTCTTTCTCAGCATCATCTTCAGATTTTAATCCATGCTTTTATTTCTAATCACTTGGACTGTAACGCACTCTATGCTGGGCTCAGTCAGATCTCCTTTGATCGGCTGCAGCTGGTCCAGAATGCAGCAGCTTGACTTTTAACTGGTACTAAAAAACGAGAGCATATCACTCCGGTCTTGGCCTCCCTGCATTGGCTGCTCGTTTGTTTTAGAGTTGATTTTAAAATTCTTTTATTTGTTTTTAAGTGCCTTCACAGTCTTGCCCCACAATATCTGTCAGACCTCTTACAGCCCTACACACCGTCACGCTCTCTCAGATCGGCAGACAGGTCACTTTTAACTGTCCCCTCAACCAGGGGGAAACTTAGGGGTGACCGAGCCTTTTCTGTAGTTGGGCCGAAGCTGTGGAACCAGTTGCCTCCTCATGTTAAGGAGGCCTCTTCACTAACTGTTTTTAATTCGCTGCTTAAAACTCATGTTTTCTCTTTGGCTTTTAACACTGGTTGAGATGTTGGTTTTGACTGAATATTTTGACTGTTTATTTTGACTGATGGGTATACATATTTACTGTTTTATCGTATATGTTTTTATATTATCTTTTTATTATTTTATTGTTTTATTTTGGTGTGAAGCACTTTGGTCAACCGTGTTGTTTTGATAGTGCTATTTAAATAAAGGGGAGTTGGAGTTGCAGGACTGCTATTGATGGCCCGGGTCTCTGAGCCGCCCTAGTCTGCCTCTAGCCTCTGTAGAGGCGTGGCCTCATCTCTGATCCCTCCTCATCCTCTGCATGCTGACTCAGCACTGAGGTGTCCAGTGGGGTTAGACACTAAGAGATGCTTTGGTTTTATGGGCATGGCTCAGTGGGTAGAGTGGTCATCTTATAGCCCAGGGGTTGCTGGTTTGATCCTCGGCCTGTCGAGCTCATGTTGAGGTGTCCCTGAGCAAGACACCAAACCCCTGCATGCTCCTGATGGGTCGTGGTTGAGAGCCTTGCATGGCAGCTTCCACCATCAGTGTGTGAATGTGACGTATGATGTAAAGTGCTTTGGGTCTCATTCCAGGTACAGAAAAGCGCTGTATAAATATGGACCATTCATCATTTATTTGGTTCAGGTTTTTGTGTTTCTGGTACTTTGGCGTAAATGGGTCATTGCTTCTGTCTGGTGTAACTTTGTCTCTTCTTTTTTTCTCTGCCATCTTTTTCATTCCTGTTCACTCTTTATCTTTTTTTCTGTTCTGTCTGGTCAGGTCGAGCAGTATAATATAAATTCAGTTAAAAATAATTATTCAAAATAAATAAATAAAAAAAGAAAAAGAAAGAATCAGATTATCAATAGGAGCCGTATATCATAAAAAAGGTGAGACAATTTGATGACAGTATCTGTGTTGTTTGTAGTGGTGGTGGAGTGTCGCTATAGAAACGGTGGCTGCCTGCAGTACTGCAGAGACCTGGCAGGTGGAGCTGGAGTTCAGTGTGGCTGCGCTGATGGATTCAGACTGGAGTCTGACGGAAAGAGCTGCTCGCCCACAGGTAACACACACCTTCAGCTCAGTTCAGCTCAGTTTAGTTGAAAAAACATCTTTTTGTACCAGAGAAGCAATATATGGGAGCAGTTTTCAGGTTTCCCGGTAAGAAGTAAACAAAGAAAAAAGAAACAATAAACAGATCAGAAATCACAAGTAGCCGAGCAGTCAGGACATTAGTGCAGTGCACACAAGGTTCAGGTAAAATCTGTAAATAGTAAATCAAATTTAAGAAAGTAACAGGATAGTAGTAGCAGGGGGGCCCAAGTCCGGTCCTCGAGATCTACCATCCTGCAACTTTTAGATGCAACCCTTCTCCAACACACCTGGATCAGATGACTGGCTCGTTACCAGGCCTCTGCAGAGCTGAATGACATGCAGATGACATCTGATTCAAGTGTGTTGGAGAAGGGTTGCATCTAAAAGTTGCAGGATGGTAGATCTCGAGGACCGGACTTGGGCACCCCTGGCAATAGTATACGCCAGAACTGTCAAAAATAACGAGAAATGATGGATGCATGACGAGCCCCACACATCCATCATTTCTCCATCATGACGGTGGGACATGGAGGCCTCCAGAGGCCAGATGGAAGAGACGAGCCTGCTGACTCTATGGAAGGATTTGAGAATAAAATACATTGATGGAACAACACGTGGGCGATGAGCTTTTAACACACACTTTTCATGCTGAGTGGGTTCCACTGCCTCTCTGTTTTGTTTTCCTACGTTGTGAACCAATGTGGCTGGTTTGGTGGCTCTCTGGTCTTCTCTGTGTCTGCTCCTCCTCTCCTCTCATGTTGCTCCGTGAATCATGATCAGCTGATCGGCTTTTCTCTCTTTCTGCGAGTGTTTATGGATCAGCTGAGAAGGAGGAAACTAGCGGTTCATGTTCACACCGTCACATATTTACCCCAAAGTCTTGTTGTTGGCAGGACCTTCTCTAACAGTAGCTGCTGGTGGTAGACAGGGTTTTATACTTCAGCTATGCGGGGGGGTCTAGAAAAGTTCTGATGGGGGGCCAGGAGCCCTGACCAGGAAAAGGGGGGCACAGATGAGATCTTTGTGTTTTTATCCAGATCATCAGTTTTATCAGAGTTCCTTCATCAGTATCAGCTGTTTAACTTCATTTGTCAACATCTGGTGGTTTCCTGACAGATGTTATCACCATGTGTTCATGTGGAGATGACTGATGAGATGATGCAGAACAAGAAGTACATTACATGTTGCATTTACTGACCCTTGGACATCTGGTGAACCCATCATGTGGAGCAGCTCACAATTTCCTGTAATTTCCTGGGGCACATACATGCATTTTTGTTCCTACCGGTGAGAGGTTCTCACAGAAATGGACAGTTATTTATTTTTACTAGTATTAAAGCCTCTTTAAAACATTGCATTTTAAGCCTGCGTTATTTAAACATGATTTTAATACAGAAAAGATTTTATCTGGTTCAAGTCCTGGACTGACCAGAAATGGCTGTCTCAGCACCTCTTCGCTACGATCTGGTGTCTACAAACACTGACACGCTTATTTCCTTCAAAGAGAATATCTGCAAGCTCTCTGGCGAACTTCAATCCAAAAATGAGCTGCTTGATAGTCTACTGGATCTGGCCCACCACCAGCGCTCCATACACATCACCTCATTAAAGGTGGCTCTCCAGGATACGGTGCCATGGGATCCAGACACATCACCACAGCCCTCTTCAAGCTCCACACGGAACACCAGTTTTGGTCCGAGGTGGTCCGCAGCAGAAAGAAGGACAGAGGTGGACTTGCTGTCTCCAACCACTTCAACGCTGTCGGCACTCACGTCCGAGGAAGGGCTGACCACTTTACCACTCTGCTGTGATCCAGTGGCACCGCCCATGAAGGCCCAAAGCAGGGTGGCACTCGGCAGGCGGCTGCTTTTTAGGCATCCGCACCGACGGAGAGTCCCGGCGCTCATCTTCAGCAATGTGTTGGCAGCTCCTGAAAGATGCAGTGAGTGGTCACACCGGGTCTCGTCACTTTTTGGGCGGAGAGCATGCTCCTGCCCGGCCTGGAACTGCCGCAGCTGCTGCAGCGGAGATTTCCACCTCCACTCCTGATGTCTGCAATGTCACCTCCGACAAGGAGCACCATTCCAGCGGTGACTCATGCGAGGTCCTCGGCCTCCACTCCCGCCGTCGCTCTGATGAGCAATGCCTCCTGCAAAGACCTCCACATTACCCTGTGGTACTACGGGCATGAAGGCATGGAGGCTCTCGGTGCCTGAAGCTGTGGGAAAACCGTGGGAGACTCCATTGTCCAGCATATCAGCAGCTGTCACAAACATCACTAAATAGCCGCCCACCATCTATTCCATCAACACCCCTCAGCTTCCACTATTGTAATACATGCAGGTACAAATGATCTTAAGTTCCAACAGTCAGAGACTTTAAAAATGGATTTTATCAACCTCATCAACAACATCAAACAGGTAAATAAACACTGCATCATCTCTGGTCCCCTTCCTTCACCCATCTACAGAGACGTCAGATAACACACTAATTATAGGAGGTGATTTTAACATTATTCTGGACAAACAAAGTACCACAGGAGCTCATCGAGTCTGGAAATTCTCAGACACTGTAAAACATGAAGGATTTTGGTCTCTGTGATGCTTGGCGCTCTCACCATCCCACACTAAGAGAATACACCTTCTTCTCTTCAGTTCACCATTCCTATTCTAGATTAGATTATTTCTTAACTAGCAGCTCGCTGATGAATGACATGTCAGAAATCAGAATCCATCCTATTAGCATTAGTGATCACGCACCAGTATCATTCACTCTGAGAAGTAAGAGCAATAAACCAGCAACTAGAAACTGGAGATTTAATATGTCATTACTTAAAGATCCTGAGTTTATCAGCTACTTTAAAAGAGAATGGTCCTTATATCTAGAAAATAACGACTTGCAGAAACTTCAGCGTGTGTTCTTTGGGAAGCAGGAAAAGCAGTAATGAGAGGGAAAATAATTTCCTTTTCTTCTCATAAGAAAAAGAAGGAAACTTTGAGAATTTCAGAGTTAGAACTCAGAATTAAATCCTTAGAGGAGCTTACCATGTCTCCCCAGAAGAACACACACTAAATGCTATAAGCAAAGCTAAACTTGAACTTAATGAAATAATAGATAAAAAGACGCAGTTCTTGGTGCAAAGACTTCGTTTGGAGAATTTTGAGCATGGCAACAAATCTGGAAGGTTCCTGGCTAATCAGTTAAAAACAAACAAGGAGAAAACAACCATCTCCTCTGTCAGAGATCCAGAAGTAAACATCAGCCACGACCCTGACAAGATAAATAACACTTTCAAAGAATTCTATAAAACATTATATACATCACAACTAACTACAACAGATGACAATATCGATAAATTTCTTAGTAACATCAATCTTCCAGAATTGAAATATGAAAAAATAATGACCCAGGTCCAGATGGTCTAAGTCCAGATAACCCAGAACCAGATAGTCCAGTCCAGGTCCAGGTGGTCAAGGTCCAGATGATCGAGGTTCAGATGGTCCAGGCCCAGATGACCCTGGTCCAGATGGTCCAGGCCCAGATGACCCAGAGCCAGATAGTCCAGTCCAAGTCCAGGTGGTCCAGGTCCAGATGACCGAGGCCCAGATGGTCCAGGTCCAGATGGCCCAGGTCCAGATGTTTATCCAGCAGAATTCTACAAAGAATTCTGGACAATGCTGGCACCCACGTTCTACAATATGATATAAGAAATAAGGGAAAAACAAAAAATACCTTCAAATATGAACCTAGCTAATATTACTCTACTATTAAAACCAGGAAAAGACCCGACACTTCCATCCAGTTACTGTCCAATTTCATTAATAAATTGCCAAACCAGCTACTGGTGCCTCACTCTGCTCTTTCCGCTCTCTAAATGAGGACCAAGTCTCTAAACTTCTAGTCAGCTCAAAACCCACAACCTGTCCTCTTGATCCTGTTCCCTCTGACATCCTGCAGAGCATTTTACCTACAATCAAACCTGCAGTAACCCATATTATCACCTCCTCTCTTAAATCCGGTGTCTTTCCCTCTCCCTTCAAGCAAGCTCGGGTTCCCCCGCTGCTGAAGAAACCCACACTCAACCCAGCCCAGGTTGGAAACTACCGGCTGGTCTCACTGCTTCCATTCATGTCTAAACTACTAGAGCGTGCCGTCTTCAGTCAGGTCTCACAGTTCCTCCAAGACAACAACCTATTAGATCCATATCAGTCTGGCTATAGGCAAGGCCGCTCTACTGAACCTGCTCTCCTGTCAGTTACTGATTCCCTACGGGTTGCCAGATCCGCTGGTTAATCCTCAGTCCTTATACTGCTGGACCAGTCTGCTGCCTTTGACACGGTCAACCATCATATACTGTTCTCCACACTCTCAGACCTTGGCATCTCAGGATCTGTCCTCTCGTGGTTTATGTCCTACCTCACAGGAAGATCCTTCAAAGTATCTTGGCAAGGGGGCGTGTCCAGATCACATGACCTGACAACAGGGGTACCTCAGGGCTCGGTGCTTGGCCCTCTTCTCTTTTCACTATACACCTCCTCACTCGGTGCATCATTAGCTCTCATGGTTTCTCCTACCACTGCTATGCAGATGACACTCAGCTTTTCCTTTCTTTCCCACCTGACGACACAACCGTCTCAATGTGAATATCAGCATGTTGCTGATATCTCCGCATGGATGAAGGATCGCCACCTTCAGCTAAATCTGTACAAGACCAAGCTTATTGTCTTTCCAGCCAATCCTTCCTTACCGCCACAGATAAGCGTGCAGCTTGACTCCATCACGCTTGTGTCTACATCTTCTACCAGGAATCTTGGTGTCATGGTAGACAACCAGCTGACCTTTAAGGACCATGTTGCCTCGGTTGCCCGGTCTTGCCGATTTGCTCTCTACAACATCAGGAGGATCAGACTCTACCTGACTGAACACACGGTCCAGCTCCTGGTCCAGGCTCTGGTCATTTCACACATTGACTACTGCAACTCCTTACTGGCTGGCCTGCCTGCATGCTCAGTTAAACCTCTGCAGATGATCCAGAACGCAGCAGCACATCTGGTCTTCAACCAGCCCAAAAGAGCTCATGTCACTCCACTGCTAATCGCTCTCCACTGGCTTCCAGTTGCAGCTCATCAGATTCAAAGCTCTGCTTCTGGCTTACAAAACAATAACCCAAACGGCTCCGGGCTACCTCCACTCCTTAATCCAGAGCTACACTCCCTCTCCACAGTTACGCTCTGCCAGTGAAAGACGCCTAGTGCTCCCACCACAAGGTGGCGCCACATCAGTAGCTACACTCTTCTCCTCTGTTGTTCCCCGGTGGTGGAACCATCTACCAAACTCCGTCCGATCCGCAGAGTCCTTATCCACTTTTTAAAGCAAGCTAAAGACTCAGTTGTTTAAGGAGCATTTCCACATTTAGCTTAACTCTTCTACTCAGAATGAGGTAGAAAGATTTGTCCAGCTCTTTGGCTCAACCAAGTACTGAAGAAGCTGCTGCACTTATGGCCAAGATGATACTGTGTGATGAAATCGTGATGTTGTATTTAAATAAAATGACTTAAAAAAAAAAAAAAAAAAAAAATTATATGCACTGCACTAGCACTACATGACAGCACCTGGTCCAACTGGACTCAAAGCGGTCTGACTATCACTTAATTATGACGTCCCATCTTGTTTGAATTCATGCTTGTGTTGTTCTTACTTTCAAATGTAAGTCGCTTTGGATAAAAGTGTCTGCTAAATGACTGTAGAATAGAATAGAATAGAATAGAATAGAATAGAATAGAATAGAATAGAATAGAAATGTAGATCTAAAAATAATTAGCAAAGCTTTGGCCAGAAGAATAGAAAAAATAACCCCTCTAATAATACATCCTGACCAAACAGGCTTTATTAAAGGTAGACATTCCTCTACTAACATGCGTAGGTTAATTAACATCATAGATTATTCTACTCTACATAACCTGGAATTCACAGTCATTTCTTTAGACGCAGAAAAAGCGTTTGACCGAGTAAACTGGAAATTTTTATTTGCAACGGATAAAAATATTATATAACAACCCAAATGCATGTGTGCAGGGGCGCTGCTAGTGATTTTGGGCCCCATGAAAAGACACTGAAGTGCCCCCCCCCTGAAAATTTTGATACTGTTACATAAAATTAGCTATTTTAATGATATTTTGACCACCATACCTGTGAAAAGAAAAACATGACACTTAGGGTACTTGGTAGGGGAAGCACTAAAAATACAAATCTCAGCTAAAACACCTTAAAAAATAAAATGGCTGCTCATTTTTTTATGATTTATTATACTGTGAGTGTTATCATTGAACATTATCACTGAAAGAGGCAACACAAATTAATAAAAATAAATAAAATCAGAAGCAAATGGTAAAATAAATTAGGCTCAGAAACAAAAAACAGCTTGGAGCTGTCCTTAAAATAATAATTATTACTTTTTAAAATGTAGAACTTTGTGTGATAACATATCAAGGAGTGGTAAAGCTACACTACTGCTGAGTCAAGCTCTCAAATGTGCAATCACATTTACAGTCACTGACCCTTGCTTAGCCTTTTTCACCAAGAGCCCATCGTCTAGCTTTCTCCCTGGAAAATCATTTATTAAGTCCTGGAAGTCCAGCTTTCCAGCCAGCTGACTCTCAATGGACAGCATGGCGAGACTGCAAAACCTCTCCTGAGACATTGTGGACCTCAAGTAGTTTTTAATCAGTTTTAGCTGAAAGCTCTCACCACCAGCAACAGTGACTGGCAGTGTGCAAAATATCCACAAAACAACGCACACTTCACCAAAGATGCTGTGCAGCTGCAACTTATAAACTGCATTCAGGAGTTCAAGAAGGGACAAGTCAGGAGGGAAATTGGAAGCATGCACACTATTTAGGTGTCTTACTTCATCTTCAAAATCTGGCGTAAGATCAGTACAATACTTTGTGATCAGTGGTTGGCACACAGAAGAGACGTTGTCCTCACTAATCTGCCCAACTTTCAGAACAGCAGAAAATTCATTCACAATATTTGCAGTGGTCTGGAACCTAGTATCCAGGTCACTAATAATACTGTCCACAGCAGTAAGAAACAGTGTTTTTAAACAGTTTCTGAACTTTCTCCGGCTGTTTCCTCTTCAGAGGTTTCATCATGGAATCTGCGCCTTTTCTTCTGCACTCCTTGCTTAACTGAGATGTCACGTTCATTTCACTAGCAACTGATTTGGCCTGAGCTAGGAGAGACTCCCATGCATCTCTTAGAGACTGCATATCTTCTGTCAAGGCTCTGATATTTAGTGCCTCTATGTCAAGTGAGATTTTTCCTGACTGGAGAATAACATTCCTGTTCTCAGTCCATTGCAGTATTTTCAGCCAGACAGTGAGAAGAACAATGGCATCAAATGACATAAAATATTTTCTAAGGCCATTAGCTTCCGATCTTGCTTCACTGGTGAGACTGCATGTCACAACTATGCTATCAATCACAGAGGGCAGGTGTTTTGCTACAGGTTTAACAGCCTTAATCCTCACACTCCAGCGGGTATCAGATAGGCGATGCAATGAGCAACCTGTTTTCTCTTTGTCGATGGCCCATCGCTCTGGGCTGGCACTTACAAATGTGTACAGGCAATTTATGCAGCCAAAAAATGTAGACACTTCTGGGCTCGTCTCCGCAGCATGCACACCAACAAGATTTAATGTGTGGGAGGCACAAGGTGCATAAGTAGCCAGGTTATTGTTTTTCAGTATATGAGCTTGGACTCCCTTGATTTTCCCTGACATGCAGGGTGCGAACCACAGGGGAGCTGGGGGAGCTATAGCTCCCCTTAATGAAACATGAGCTCCCCTAGAAACAGGATTTATGAAATGTTGGGGGAGCTATATAATACTGACAATAAAATGTATGCTGATTGCTCACAAATTCACTGTAGCCTAAAGTATGACTATGGATGCTGTAATTATTGTGACCACTGAAGCGTGGTGGTGCTCCAAGTTAAACTTCCTGTAGATCTACGTTAAATGCAAAATAAAAGAAGTAAATGCGTAAAGGTAAGGTAAGACCTGCTTTAACTATTTACAATATGGGAAACTATCATTGCTCATTATATTGTGTATGGCAAGCATCGCTGTGTATGTGTGTGATATGTGGGGAATATTAACTATGTAAGTTGATCTTCGCAAAAAGAGTGTTAAAAATTTTTTTGCAAGGGACATTTGCACCTGTTATGTATTATTGTTGCATAAGAGTTGTTAACCATTATGTATTGGTACGCTTATGTTCTGTGGGTCAAGCTGTAATATCAGCTGGCATCATGTTCTTACTTGCCGAAAAAAGATAGGAAACTCAAAAAAGCGGCTCCCCCTAAGCCCACGGTATGGTTCCCACTCTGCTGACATGTTTGCACCATTGTCATATCCCTGCCCTCTGCAATCACTAATGTCTATCCCATGGCCATGAAGAACATTTTTAATCATCTCTGCTATCTCACTCCCTGTCTTTTTATGAAAATCCCTGAATTCAAGGAACCTTTCAGTAATCTCCCAATCATCTGTTTCTTTGTCATATTTCACATATCGTAGTAGCGCAACATGTTGCTCAGTATGGGAAATGTCTGGTGTGGCATCACAGATGACTGAATAATATAAGGCCTCCTCCCGTTCCTGTAGAATTCTTTTAAGAACTTCTCTGCCACATAACTCAATGAACTCATTTTGACTGTCAGAGCTGAGATAATGTGTCAGCCTGGTTGCTTTTCCTTCTTTTTCTTTTTGTTTGTTGTCCCTGATTTTTTTAAAGTGTTCTTTCAGCAGAGGGTCATAACGTGACAAGAGATCTAGTGTTCCTAGGAAATTGCCATTGTGAATATCATCTAGGTCTTTGGTTTTGCCCCTGGAAGGCAAGTTTCTTGATGCCAAGTGTAGGGTTACATCTAAAAGTCTTTCCAAGATGGCCCTATTTTTCTCTATTTCTGTTTGTAACTGCTCATTTAACAAAACATCAACACCACTGTCTTTCATTACAGATCCTTGCAGATTCTTCCATCTTAAGTAGCAGTCTCTATGTGCTTCACTCTTCTCATGGATTGGTAATTTGGTATACATTCGACGCCACTTCACATCACACATTTTAAACCCATTTTGACTGTTCGGTGCACTAGTGGAAGGCCTTTTCTGAGCATGAGAGAAAAGCACACATGGTATGCAATAGAGTGAGTTATTACTCTGACTAAAAGTCAGCCGGTCTCTCTCCACCTTTTCTCTTTTGTTGGATGCCTTTGTGTAATTCAAATAGTCAGGGAATGGCTTGCCCTCTGAATCACGTGGCATTTCTACCTGTTTTTTTCTTGTGGCCAATCTCCTCACCTCCTTCTCTCTATCCTGATCAGTAAAATCTGCTGGCCACAAACCAGGTTCATCTGTCAGAAAATGATCTTCTTTCCTTTCAGGTACCTCAACATCAGCTTGATTTTCCACGTCCTCAAACTCTGTCATGTTTTTAAGTCTCTTTGTGGTCTTATTTAGTCCATCTCCCTCATCTGAATCACTTTCAACATCTTCAGCTTGATTTTCAATGTTCTCCCGCTCTGCTGTCTCTCTGAGCCTTCCTACACTCTCTCGTGGTTCATCCTCATCATCTGAATCTGTACCCTCTTCCATGTCTTCCTCCATTTCCACTCTCCTCTCTGACAAACTTGAAGATGATGCTGGACCTGGCTCTGTAGTGTACATGACATACAAAATTATATAGTATCTCCAATCATGTAATGTCATGTGTAACAGCATCACAATCATTATTTCTGGTGGCCTCCCACTATTTTGTTTTAAAGGTGCTTTCAGTGGTTTCACCAACAATGTGAAGGGAAACTGATCTGACTACCAATCCTCCACGTCATCGTCTCCCTCATGTAGCAACACATGAAGTCTAATTTATCTCCACATCTGTAGACTCACAGGTGAAGCTTTAGATTAGTGGGAACATATATGATCTATATGCTTGTTGCTGGTTAATCTTCTGATATCTAGAAAATGTAAATATTTCTCTGATTGGATTGAAACAGTCACCCAGTCTGCTGCTCTAGAAATGTTCCTATTGGAAAGCAGGATGGAATCAGCAGCATTAAATTTCTAGATTATCACCAGCTTAAATCTATTATATGTAAAAAAATATACCATTAATCAATTAAACTTACAGCTACCTATTAGGGTGGCAGAATTCATGAGTCTCAATGCCCCAAAGCTATTATCAAAAACATATAGACTATTATCCAAACTAGAAGACTCAATCTGTCTTCCAACTTCAAAATGGGAGGGGGACTTATCCAGTAACTTTAATAAAGATAAATGGTCACAAATATGTTTAAACACCTTTAAAATGACTAAAAATTCAAATATGCAACTAATACAATTCAAAATTCTGCATAGAACTCATTATACAGGACAAAGGATGTTCAGGATGGGTCTGTCACAATCAAACATCTGCACACACTGCAATGAAAACACACCAGATAACTATCTCCATGCCTTGTGGTCCTGCACACCTGTCCGCAGGTTCTGGCTTCAGGTATGTGTGGACATGTCAACATGGTTTAAATGTAATATTCCTGCCAATATTCCTGTTTTATTCCTTTACTAGGTGACTTGGGTGACATTAATATGGCAATTAACTCTGCAGACATGATCACACACATGGTTTTATACATCACAAAGAAAACTATCCTTGTGAACTGGAAACCCAGAAATAATCTGTGTATTCAGCACTTACGGAATCGCTTAGTAGACCACAACCTTTTAAGCCTGAAAGGTAGAGATGGAAGCCAAACTGGGAGCCAGTTCCATAGAGAGGGTCTGATAATTGGAGGTTCTACTTCCTGAAACCAAAGTGGGAGTAATACTTTATTCTATCAGACTGAAAGCAACAGGAAGAGCAGAAGACAGACTGAACGAGTTAAACAATAATCTCACTGACATCACTGTGGGGGCAGTTCTGAGTGTTGCGTTCACTGACTGTAGTTTACCTGCATGAGATCAGCTGCTCTGAGACTTTTAATCCTCTCAAGTGCACCTGCAGCGCTGTGTGTCAGACACGGTGGTCAGCAATAAGGCCACCTAAAACCAATGTTTTAGAATGCAGCAGCAATTGTAGTAGCTCTGTTTTTAACTTGTGATTTTTTTGCAATATAGCCGTCTTTTTTAAGACATCAGCTGTCAATCTGTGTCTGTTCGGGTAGATTTTTTCGCGCTGGTCAGAGGCTGTGCTATACGGGAGATTTTTCTGAATATTTTTTCTTTTTGCAAGACTTGTTATTGTGAGTCTCCATGGCAACGAGACTTGTTTACCATCGGGATCAACTGATAAAACTCTCCAAACTCAAGATTATCAGTGAAACAACACTTCAAATCCCAACGGAGCTGAAAAGAAAGAGAAGAGGATGCAGGGCAGGAGCGAGGCAGAGAGAAAAACGGTGGCGATTCAAACCGTTTCTTCCAACGGTTGTTATGGGAAACGTGAGATTGCTAGCTAACAAAATTGATGAACTTCAGGTGCTAACCAGGTCTCTTAAAGAATACAGAGAGTGCAGTATTATGTGCTTCACCGAGACATGGCTGCATGAAAACATCCCAGACTGTAATGCGTCTGTACACGGCTTCAGGACGGTCCGTGCAGACCGCAATAAACAACTCAGCGGGAAGCTGAAGGGAGGTGGAATTGCGGTGCTGGTAAACCAGCGCTGGTGTCATCCTGAACATGTCACTGTTAAAGAGAAGATCTGCAAAAGAGACATTGAACTGCTAGCTGTGAGTCTCCGCCCGTATTATTTACCCAGAGAGTTCACATGCGTTATTCTGGTAGCGGTATATATATTACCTGGTACCGCTCCAGACGCAGCCTGTGATGTCATTAACTCTGTAGTGGCCAGGCTTCAAACACAACATCCAAACGCATTTGTGGCGATCTCTGGAGATTTTAACAACATCTCCCTCTCTGCAACTCTACCAACTTTCCAACAGTTTGTCAGCTGCTCCACCAGAGAAAACAAAACGTTGGACTTATTTTATGCAAATATTAAAAATGCATACAGCTCCTTTGCCCTGCCACCTTTAGGAAGATCAGACCATAACCTAGTTCTTCTCTCCTCCTCCTACAAGCCCATCGTTCAGCAACAACCAGTCATTAGAAAGGCTATTAGAACCTGGTCTAATGAAGCTGAAGATGCTCTGAGAGGATGCTTCGAGGCTACAGACTGGAACGTCCTATGTGAACCTCATGGAGATGACATCAATGCCTTGACTGAGTGTGTGACAGATTATATTAACTTCTGTGTGGACAGCACCGTTCCAACAAGAACAGTGAGGTGCTTCCCCAATAACAAACCCTGGATCACCAGTGACCTGAAAAAGCTGCTGAACATCAAAAAGAAAGCTTTTAGGGATGGAGACAGGGAGTTATTGAAGTCCACACAAAAACAACTTAAAACACAAATGAAGAAGTGCAAGGAGGACTACAGGAAGAAGTTGGAAAGTAAGCTTCAGAAAAACAATGTGAGGGATGTGTGGTCAGGAATGAAGAAGATCACTGGCTTCGGGATAAAGGAGGATCAGACTGATGGAGGTCTGGACAGAGCGAATGAACTGAACATGTTCTTCAATAGGTTTAGCTCACCTCCTGCTTCAACCCCAACTAGCCACACACCCTCCATGAGCCCACAGCTTTCCTGTCACACCTCCACTCTGTCACCCTGCAGCTCAGTCAAGGACCTGGACACAACCTCATCTCCCTCCACATCAGGACTTCCTGAAACCTCCTCTGCCTCCACCTCCACTCTGTCTGTCTCCTGTAACCAAGTCATGCAACAACTGGTGAAACTGAACCAGAACAAGGCTGCAGGTCCAGATGGTGTCAGTCCCAGAGTTCTCAAGACCTGCTCAAAACAGCTATGTCCGATTCTCCAGCACCTGTTCAACACCAGCCTGAGCCAGAGAAGAATCCCGGTGCTGTGGAAAACATCCTGCCTTGTTCCAGTGCCTAAAAAACCACAACCAGCTGAACCAAAAGACTACAGACCAGTCGCCCTGACATCTCACGTCATGAAAGTCCTGGAGAGACTCTTACTGGCTCACCTCAGCAAGCAGGTGAACACCTTTCAGGACCCATTACAGTTTGCATACCGTAATGGGCTTGGGGTTGAAGATGCAATCATATACCTGCTTCAGAGAGCCCACTCTCATCTGGACCAGTCAGGCAGCACTTTGAGGGTCATGTTCTTTGATTTCTCAAGTGCTTTTAATACGATTCAGCCTGCTCTGCTGTGTGAGAAGCTGCAGAAATTCCAGGTGGATCCCTCCACAACCACCTGGATTTACGACTACCTCACAAACAGACCACAGTTTGTGAGACTGAAAGGTTGTGTGTCTGAGATGGTGGTCAGCTGCACTGGAACACCACAAGGGACTGTACTTTCACCATTTCTATTCACGCTGTACACCTCAGACTTCCAGTACAACTCTGAGTTCTGTCATCTGCAGAAATACTCTGATGACTCAGCAGTTGTTGGGTGTATCAGTGATGGACAAGAAGCAGAGTACAGAGAACTGGTCGGTCAGTTTGTGAAATGGTGCGGTGACAATCATCTCATCTTGAATACCAAGAAAACAAAGGAGATGATTGTTGACTTCAGGAGGAACAAGAACACACATAGAAGTGTTTCCATCATGGGAGAGGAGGTGGAGGTGGTGGAGGAATACAAGTACCTTGGAGTTCAGCTGGACAACAGACTTGAGTGGAAAAGCAACACTGAGTACATTTACAAGAAAGGTCAGAGCAGACTCTACTTCTTAAGGAAGCTGAGATCTTTTAACGTCTGCACCAAAATGTTGCAAATGTTCTACAGGTCTGTTGTTGAAAGTGCAATCAGCTTTGCAGCAATCTGCTGGGGCAGCGGCATCAGAACCAGAGACTTGAAAAGAATTAACAAACTGATCAAGAAAGCCGGTTCTGTGCTTGGAGTAACTCTGGAGCCGCTGGAGTTGATCATCAAAAAAAGAATTCTGTACAAGCTGACGAAGATAATGGAAGATCCTTCACACCCTCTACACAACGGCGTGACGAAACAACAGAGTGTGTTCAGTGGGAGGCTTGTTCAAGTCCGATGCAAGACAGAGAGATACAGAAGATCCTTCCTTCCAGCAGCTATCAGGCTGAAGAACAAAGCCCTTAATTAATTAATGTGATTGTTTTACTAAAAAATTACTACTACTACAATATTGAATTTCCCTTTGGGATTAATAAAGTATTTTTCATTCATTCATTCATTCAACACTGGAGCACCACAAGGGAGCGTCCTCTCCCCCTTTCTGTTCCCCCTCCACACATCTGGCTGCAGCTCCTGCAGAGACCTGCTGCCTTCAGAAGGTTCTGATGACTCTGCTGTAGGTGGATGATTCAGGGAGGAGATGAGGTGGAAGGTCCAGCTGCTGTGGACTCCTTTGTCACATGGTGATAGCAGAACCATTTGCAGCTTAATGTAACAAAGACTCAGGAACTGATGGTAGATTTTAGGAGATCCAGAACACCAGCAACACCTGTTTCAGTCCAGGTGTGAATGTGGAAGTGGTTACAGATACCTTGGAGTGCATGTTGACAGTAAACTGGACTGGGTTAAGAACACCGCTGCACTTTACAAGAAGGGCCAGAGCGTCTCTCTTTGTTGAGGTGACTAAGGTGGTTTAACATCTGCCAAACGCTGCTCAGGATGTTTTATGAGTGTGTGGTGGCCAGTGCTATCCTCTATGCTGCTGCATGCTGCAGCAGGCTGAGGGTTGCAGACACAAACAAGCCAGTAACGTGGTGGGATGGAGCTGGACTCTCTGACAGTGGTGGAGAGGAGAACGTTGTCCATAATAAAGACAATACTGAACGATACCTCCCACCTGCTTCACAACCTGCTGATCTGCCACAGGAGGACGTTCAGAGAGAGACAGATACCACCTCAATGCTCCACCCAACCACACAGGAAGTCATTCCTACCTGCAGCCATCACACTGTACAACTCCTCCATATAACATCCACTGTTATACATTTACACTCTGCTCTGCATTTACTTTTTACTGTCGTACTGATGATACTGTACATAGTACTCCCTGCAGGACTGATCCTGGACCTGTTTATAGAGATATCCTAATTAATCTGTCATTTTTCTTATTGCGATTTTTATCTTTATCTCATCCTGTCTTTATCTGGTTTGAAGCCACTGTGCACACAGTTTCCTCCAGGATTAATAAAGTTTTCTGATTCTGATTCTCTTCTGTTCCAGTGGCATTTCCCTGTGGTCGCCAGCAGATGGTGGCGTTGTATCATGGCCGCTCACTGTGGGGCTCCCCTGATGTAAATGCTACCATGGAGACAGAAACCATGATGGACACCAACATGACCCACAGTTTGGTTCCTGAACTTAACATCACAGAGAAGTGGGACGAGGCTAAGACAGTAAAGGCAACATCTGCGGAGACATCAGGAAACCAGACGGAGGTGGAGGAGGCGGCGAGGGTGGGGTTCACCCCTCGTATTGTGGGGGGTCACCTGGAGAGACGAGGCGGGAGTCCCTGGCAGGTGTGATATCACGGTCAAGTGACACAGGATGCTTTAATGCTTTAAATGTTTTTCATCATCAGATTTAATGGTGAGTTCAGGAGCTGTGGGTTTTCAGACATCTCTTTCTGTTTAGGTTCTGATCCACAGGTCTGATGGTTTCGGTTTCTGTGGAGGGACTCTGGTTTCGGACCGATGGGTAGTTTCTGCTGCTCACTGCTTTGAAGAGTCGGCAGACTACGTTACCATAGGTAACAGCTGAGGATGCCACACATCAGAACCAGCAGGTGGACCGTTTGGACCGGCCCAGATCATTTCAGACCTCCAGTGGACATCTCGATGTCGTTACATTGTGATGTCATAACATGCAGATGATGTTATGACGTGATATTCTGATGATGTCATGATGTGGTGATGTCATAACGTGGTGATGTCATGAGCGTCTCCTGTGGTTTGTAGGTGAAGATTTTCCTTGTGTTTCTGTGGTTTTAGGGGACCTTGATAAGCAGCGTCCTGATCCAGGTGAGCAGCTGATAAAGATCCAGGAGGTTATCCTTCATCCTCATTTTCACTCCTTCACCTTCGACAGTGACATCGCTCTCCTTTACCTCACCCAGCCGGTCCTCAGGGGCCCCACGGCAGCCCCTGCCTGCTTGCCTGATGCCCACCTGTCCAAATACCTGTTGAAGGTAACTTTATTTACTAACGTTGCAATGTTTCTGTAAAGCCCTTTTATTCACCCTGTCATTGAATTGTTCTGTACAAATAAACTAAAAAAAATTTATTTAAAGTTGTGACTGTTGATGTGATGAGGCTCTGAGAGCTGATGGTATGTTTGTGTCCAGGATGAGAATCGGGGGGTGGTGTCGGGCTGGGGGGCCACTGAGCACCTGGGTCTTTCCTCCCGGTTCCTGAAGAAGGTGACACTCCCGGTGGTCAGCTACCAGGCCTGCACCACCACCATTGAACAGGTGAGCAGCCTCACCTGCAGGTGGCAGTGTTCTCTTAACTTAAAACAAGAAGTGGAACACCACTGGACTGAGGTCCAAACATAGTCTGAACTTTGGTCTCTCAGAGTTCAGAGTCGGGCTGAGATTATTTATTTAATTATTTTCTTTGATTAATCAGTATATCGCAGTTGAAATTTAATTCTCTATTTTTCTACTTGGATTAAACTGTTGACGTCGGTACAACAGGGAGTTTACTCTGTGAGGACTTTGTACAGCTCCTCTCTGAAACCTGTGCGACTGACACTGATGTTTAGTCGTTAGTTTCTTCAGCGGAGCCCCGTCAATAATGGTTTTTATCAGCAGTTGTGTCAAACATTAAAAATTGTCCTTGGACACCTGATCAAGCACTAACATCTAAACTAGCTGAATGAATGAATTTATTTATTTTATATGCAGAGCAACACATTAACATCAGAGGGAAACATAATTGATTCCAGGCTATGTCAAAGCTGATCATCTTCACCTGCTGTACCTGGACAGGTAGATGTTAAAACATGCATTAAAGTTTAAAAAATAATTAAAAACAAAGACAAAAAAACACTAAAATGCCATATTTTGCTTGACAGATTTGCTCTACCAAGGGAGACATGTTATATACATGGCTGCCCTTGATATTTTTATTATTTTTATTGTAATCTTATTTTCTTTAGTCTTTATATGTCAGTGCCGAACCTGACAGGGAGATAGAGGAAGAGTGAAAAAAAAGCCCCCCACCCAAGGCCCTAAATGTATATTGGTGTCTAAGTTGTGATTAAAATCTAATGAGGCAAGCAGTCACTAGGGTCCACTGGGGAATAACCGCAATGAGGGCCCCTCAGCCAAACCCACCGACTCCACCCGCCCCACAGAGCCTTATGTGTGGTGTGTATGATGTGGGGTGGCAGGGGAGGAGAGGGGCACAGCCAGGAGAGAGATCTCTCTTCCAGGCGCCCCCGCCTCCCCAGGGCCACCCGAGGGCAGAAGGACAAAGGCCCGGCCCGGCCAAGAGCCCAACACACCAGTGCCCCGGACACCCACCCACCCCCGGCAGCCTACACCACCACACCAGGGGACCAGAGAGCCCCTTTTTGCACACACACATCCTGGTCAGGCCCAAGGCACAGCGCCCCCACCCCGAAGTTGCCCCCAGCGGGAGGGGAGAGAGCGAAGAGGAGAGCAGACTCCACCCCCTCATGAGCCCTAATCTCCCCCACCGCCCACCAGGACCCCCGCCACCCCCCTTTCCCCGACCCCTCCCTTCATCCCTACGAACACATCATAATCCCAAGGGCATGCCATCGTCCCCAACCCCGATGGCATGCCCAGGGCGACCAAGCAGATGAAGGTGAATGTGATTAAGTTTTGTTGGTTCTGAGAGCCTGGAGGGAATATTTACAGCCAGGTATCTAATGTTACTTGATTTTAATGTGATGCTGGGTAGATTCTGAAAGCTACAGTTGATGGGTAGAACTGTGCTCTTAGACCAGTTAACGGAGTAGTCCGAGAGTGATGAGAATTTATTAATTAGTGAGACTGTTTCAGATAGAGAGGTTTGTGAGTTCTGGAGGAATAGTAAAACGTCGTCAGCATAAAGACTTATTTTATGAATCATATATTTGGACTGAATGCCTTTAATAGCTTGATTTTGTCTAATTGCAGCGGCTATCGGTTCAATAAATATAGCACAAAGTGAGGGAGATAGTGGACAACCTTGTCTGGTGCCCCTTTGTAGATTAAAACTTGGAGAGGTTTGATCATTTGTTCTGACACTCGCAAAGATGGTCCAAAGCCGAATTTGTTTAAAGTAGGTAGTAAATATTTCCAGTTAACATGATCAAAAGCTTTCTCTGCATCTAAAGAAACTATTATTGCTTCCAGGTTTTTGATGATAGAATAATCTATTATATTAATTAGTCTCCGCATGTTAACAGTGGAATATCTGCCCTTTATAAAGCCTGTTTGATCAGGGTGTATAATGAGAGGAGTTACTTTCTCTAACCTTCCAGCTAATGCTTTGCAAATTATTTTAAGGTCTGCATTCATCAGTGACATGGGTCTGTAGCTGGATGGTATTGTGGGGTCTTTACCTGGTTTTAATAGTACAGTAATGGTGGCAGAGTTTATGTTTGGGGGTAAGTAACCATTTTCCTTTATTTGTGTCACCATTTTGAAGAATGTAGGGGCCAGTGTTGACCAGAATTCTATATAGAACTCTGCTGGGAAGCCATCCGGACCTGGGGCTTTTTTACAGGGCATATTGTTTAAGGGCTTCATGTAGCTCCTCCACTGTGAGGGGGGAATCTAAGGCCGTGACTTGTTCCTGCTGTAAACCTGGAAGATCTATATTGTTAAGAAAATTATGGATATTGTCTGATGGAACTAAGTGTGATGTACTGTATATCTCTAAAGATGTTGTTTATTGCATCTGGGTCATGCGTAATATTACCTACTGAATCTGTAACAGCTGATATGGTAGATTTTTCCTTATTTATTTTTAACTGGTTAACTAAAAATCTTCCGGATTTATTACTGTGTTCAAATGTCTCCAAGCGTAATCTTTGCACCAGAAATTCTGTTCTCTTGTTAATTATTTAATTCCAGTCTAGCCTTCCTTATTTGGGTCATCGTTGGTTCATCTGGTGAAGCTCTGTAGGCGTCTTCTAATGATTTAATTCTTATTTCTAATTCTAATATTTTTGAGTTTTCTTTCTTTTTTTTTATGTGATGTAAAAGAGATGATTTTGCCTCGCATTACTGCTTTCCCTGCTTCCCACAGAACACATGCTGAGACTCCTGGTTTGTCATTGTTTTCTAAGTATATAGCCCATTCTTTTGTGAAGTAGCTGATAAAGTCGGGATCTTTAAGCAACGCTGTATTAAATCTCCAGCTTTTAGTCGGTGGTGTGATTCTCGTGTTCCTCAAAGTAAAGGAAACTGGGGCATGGTCGCTGATAGTGATGGGGTGAATCTGGGTCTCTGAAATCTCACCAAAGAGCTGCTAACCAGAAAATCATCTAGCCTAGAGTATGAATGGTGAACTGAGGAAAAGAAGGTGTACTCTCTGATATTAGGGTGATAAGACCGCCATATATCGCAAAGTCCAGAATCCTCCATAAATTGTTTTACAGTGTTTGTAGATATCCATTTTCGATGGTTTACAGTGTTATTAAATCTACCAGCTGAGCCCAGAACCATGTTAAAATCCCCTCCTGTGGTTAGTGGGCTATCTGTGTGTTCAGAAAGTGATGTGAAGAAAGAGTGAAAGAAGGAGGGATCGTCAACATTTGGGCCATATAAGTTAGCTAAGCATAACTTCATATTTTGAATAGATAATTTTACTATGATTAATCTCCCTTCTGGATCTGTGATTATGTTGATTTCTGTGAATGTTACTTTTCTATTTATCAGAATGGCTACCCCTCTCTGTCTGGAGTTATAACAGGCTGAGTAAACATGAGGAACTGTTGTAGAGAGGGCATTAACTGATGTTTCTGTCATATGAATCTCCAGTAAGAACACAATGTCTGCCTGCAGGTCCTTTAATCTATTAAAGACTTTTAGTCTCTTCTCTCTGGTCCCAGCTCCGTGCACATTCCACGTGATAAATCTAAGTTTGGTCATGCTTGTGGTGAAAAGGTGAGTGTTGGATGCTTCTTGTTGATATAAATGTGTATGTGTGTATGTATGTATGTGTGTGTGTGTGTGTAAGTGTATGAACATGTATGCGTAATGTTGTGTGCCTGTGTTGAATGTTATTAAATGTACTTGAATTAATGAATGTGTGTTGGGTTATATATGCAGGTATTAATAAATGTACTGTGCAGCTTAGCATCAGCGTTATGTGGTTTTGTGAGGTGGCAGTTAGACAAAAGAAAAACAAAAAAGAGTGCAGAGAAAAAAAAAGGAACAATAAAGTGGGAGGAAAATGACAAGAAAAAGGTGGGGGGGGGGGGGGGGTGAAAGAGAAAATGAACGTAAAAGAAATAAGTCCATTTTTGTGAACATAAGAGACTGGCAGTATTATTGTCTAATGTGAACAAACATTAAACACTGTGACTTAAGCCCAGTGAGTCTGATTAGCATTTATATCACCTGTGCAAAGTGTGCAGAGTGTGCATAAATGTCTGAGGTCAGTAGAGCAGGGAGTGGTGTTATGGTCACGATGTAGCTGTCCATTGACGTAAGGTTTGTCCACCGAGATGACAGCACGGGCTCCTTCGTCCAGGAATTTCCTCCTGATGGGGAACAAGATTTTGTGATGCTCCAGGATTTCTCTGAGAAACTGATCACTTATGCTAAGGTCAGTCCCACGAAGCTGTCTGCCGCAACGCTTCTCCTCTTCTGTTTCTTTGTGGAGAACGAATTTGGACAGAAACAGGAGGATGGTGCAAAGCTGAAGAGTAAATCATCTCACAGGGAAATGGGAGGACGAGTAACAGGCAGAGCCCAGTTTGCTGAGATTAGCAACGTGACCGACTGGCCTGCTCTGCCATCCAGACCAAGTACCTCCTCAACCCCTCTCTCTAGCAAGACACTGTCATGGGAAGTTGTCAGAAGGAAAACTAACAACAAGTCTCCTCCTCAACAAGGAGACATGCAGCTATAGACCAGGTTTGCTCCACTGCTGCAGAATTGTGGATCTACATCTGATGGCCAGGATGAAATCTTCCTACACACCAGGGTCAGACCAAAGAACAACTCAGAAAGTAAAAGCAGACGGCCAGGCCTCAGACGCTGGTTGTTGGTGACTATGGTAAAAAAGACATGAGAAACGTGTGGAAAATGTACTAAAGTACTGAGCTTTCCCAAGGAGATGGGATCAGATGTGGCTGCGCCCCCAATGGTGGAAAAGCTCATCCAGCATGTGGGGAGGAACGATGCTGTGAAGCAACAACCTGAAGAGCTGAAACGAGACTTTACTGAACTGCTGGATACGATCAGCTGTCTGGATGACTGGATATTCATCAGTGGCCTCTTCCTCCAATCAGAGGAGGAGGGGAGGGATCCAGCAGGCTGATTAGTCTGAATACATGGCTGTCGGCTGCATGTACCACACATGAGACCAGAACAACATGATGAGACAGAGTCTAGAGAAAACCTTAAAAAAAAAACACCTCAGCCCCCCCAAACCCCCAAAGCTTCCAGCGAGGACCCACCCCCTTCATTTCATCATCCTCCATCCAGGCCTCCTGGACTTCACCTCCCAGATGGAGGAGCTGGTCACAATGGCGATCAAACTGTCCCCATGCCCCAGTCCCATCTTTCCACCCTAAAACACTCCACTTCATCCTCCACCACCAGTTTCCTATTGAGCTCTGACCCAGTCATCCCAGCCCCAGCACTCACCTCTCCTCCCTCCAGGACGGAACCAAACTCCTCATCTGTCTCCAGCCTGATAACAGCCCAGCATCTGATGGATCTGTGCTGGTCCAGGCTGCAGCTATGTGGGTACTCATGGCTCTCCAGGATAACCCAAGCCCGACATGCAAGTAGTTTCAGAGAAGTTTCAGAGAAGCCACATTCACCCAATACATTCTATTCATTTATCACATCTCTTGTTCATTCCTCATCAGCCTCAGCCTGCCCAGGACAACACCTGGACAGGTAATGTTTTTAGCACACTGAAGTTAGCTTTGCTAAATGTCACATCTTTGGCTGGAAAAACATTTTAATGAATGATTTTATTACAAAGCACAAAGTTAATTTCTTGTTTTTAACAAAAAGCTGGTCTAACAGACAAAATGGTGGTTGTTCTTGTAGAAGCGACCCCTCCAGATTTCAGCTCTGTGGGTGGAGCTAGATCACATCAGAAAGGTGGAGGAGGGTCTGTTTGCTTTAATGACTCCCTCCTATGTAGCAGATATCTTAGAAAAACTTGGTGTCTCTCCAAATGACCTCCCCTCTCGTATGGTGGTCCTTGACATATACAGGCCACCTAAACACTGAGCAGCGTTTCTGATGACGTTGTGAACTGCTGTCAGTAATCTGTCGACTCTGACGGTGTAGTTATTGTTGGTGGTTCCAACATTCATGCTGAGAACCCGGAGGACAGCGGGACCAAAGAACTGTGTTCTTGATACCTTTGGTCTAACTCAGCATGTGGACCAGAGGACCCTGTCTGGATTTGGTCGTCTCTAAAGGTCTGATTATTTCCAGGTTGTGGTGATGGATGTTGCTCTGTCTGATCATTCCTGGGTTTTCTTTGAGATGCTGTTATTGTCAACAAAAAGCCTAAACAGTGGTTATCAAGAAACGGTACATTGGTGGCCTTCAGCTGATGAGCTTGTGGATCATTTCAATGGTAAAATTATAGCATTATTGATGTCTTTGCTCCCACCGAGGTGGAAGTGATCGCTACCAAAAAGAGAACTCCATGGAAAAATGCCACTCTGGTAAGAGCTGGAAAACCAGAATCTGGAAAAGCTGAACGCAGGTGGTGGAAAACCAAGCTGCAGGCTCACTATGAGATCTATAAAGAGAGACTGAGGATTTCTAATCTGGAGCTGAGAAAAGCAGACCATCTTTCTTTCTGACATCATTGCTAAGAACAGCAATAACGCTCGAGCCTTGTTCGTTACTGTTAACAGGCTAACTGATCCTCCTGGGTCAGTAACGCAGAACTTCAATCCAACCGGGCCTGGAATGAGTTTGCTTCTTTCTTTACTGACTACATCCTGAAAACCAGGCAGTCAGTCAGTGCTTCCATGCCAGGGGAGGACATATGTCCCTGTGTCCGCTCAGAGACATGAACATCAGGACACACTTTTCTCCAGTCAGTCCTAAAAACCTGGATGAGATCCTTGTCCATCTGAAAGCCACCACTTGCTGTCTTGACGCCCTTTAAACCAGGTTTTTAAGAATGTTTCAGGATGCATGGCCTTAGATATCTTCCAGGTTGTAAACACGTCTCTGCTTTCAGGCGTCTTCCCTCAGACCCTAAAAACAGCCGTTATCAAGCCACTACAGAAAAAGAAAAACCTGGACTGATGTCCCTCATGAGCAGCTACAGGCCGATACCAAACCTCCCGTTTCTTAGTCAGGTTCTAGAAAAAACTGTCTTCCAACAGCTACACAACTTCCTGACACTAAATAACTGTTCTGATGTTGACCAGTCAGGTTTTCAGCCACCCCACAGCACTGAGATGCTCTAGTTCAGGTCTTTAATGACATCCACCTGAGCACAGATAGCGGGAACATTTCAGTCCTGGTACTGCTGGATCTCTGTGCTGCATTTGATACGGTCCACCAGAACGTCTCACTAGACCGGCTGGAAAACTGGGTCGGACTTTCTGGTACTGCTATTAACTGATTTGAGTCGTATTTAAAAGACAGGGACTACTTTATGTCTATAGGAAACTATACATCTGAGCGAATCAAAATAACCTGTGGAGTTCCCCGAGGCTCCATCCTGGAGCCACTGCTGTTCAACATCTACATGCTGCCACTTGCTCACATTATGGAAAACAACTAAACATGTTACCACAGTTATGCTGATGATACACACATCTACATAACCATCTCACCAGGAGACTACAGTCCGACCCAGACTCTGATCAACTGCATGGATCAGATTAAAGATCGGATGGGCCAGAACTTCCTTCAGTTACATGAAGACTAAACTGAAATAATAGTTTTTGAAGCCAAAGGAAGAAAAATTAAAGGCAGTTCTCAGCTTCAAAGAGCAAAGTTCAAAACTACCAACCAAGCCAGAAACCTGGGAGTAGTCCTGGACTCAGACCTGGGAGTAGTCCTGGACTTAGACTTGGGAGTAGTCCTGGACTCAGACTTGGGTGTAGTCCTGGACTCAGGCCTGGGAGTAGTCCTGGTCTCAGACCTGGGAGAAGTTCTGGACTCAGACCTGGGAGTAGTCCTGGACTTAGACCTGGGAGTAGTCCTTGACTTAGACTTGGGAGTAGTCCTGGACTCAGACCTGGATTTTAGCAGTTATATTAAGACAGCTGTGAAGTCGGCCTGTTAAAGAACATCTAGAGGATTAAAGGACTGATGACTCAGCAGGGTTTAGAAAAACTGGTCCACATTTATCTTTAGTAGACTGGACTACTGTAATGCTGTCCTCACAGGTCTCCCTAAAAAGGCCATCAGACACCTGCAGTTAGTCCAGAACGCTGCTGCTTCAGTCCTCACTAAAACCAGGAAAGTAGATCCTAAATCTCCAGTCTTCAGATCTTTACACTGTCTTCCTGCTGTTAGTTTACAAAGACCTGAATGGTTTAGGACCAGAATCCAAGGAAAGGCAAGGCAAATTTATTTGTATAGCACATTTCATGTACAAGACAATTCAAAGTGCTTTACATAAAACATAAAAACATTACAGCAAGGTGCAGGGAAAGAAAAAAAAGAACGAAAAACAAAGATTAAAAAAGATAAAATTGATTACATAAAAACAGCAGGAAAAAGCTCAGATAACGAAATAAAGTTAAAAGAACCAAATGCAGATCTGAGATTTCTAAATAAAAACTAGTGCAATGCAGCAGAGAACAGGTGGGTCTTTGACCTGGATCTAAATAAAATGAGTGTTTCAGCTGATCTGAGGCTTTCTGGGAGTTTGTTCCAGACATGTGGAGCATAGAAGCTGAATGCAGCTTCTCCATGTCTGGTTTTGACTCTGGGAACTGATAAGAAACTGGATCCAGATGACCTGAGGGTTCTGGTAGGTTCATACTGGGTCAAGAGGCCTCTGATGTATTTTGGTCCTAAACCATTCAGAGCTTTCTAGACCAGCAGCAGAACTTTAAAGTCTATCCTCTGACAGACCGGCAGCCAGTGAAAAGACCTCAGAGCTGGACTGATGTGGTCCACTTTCTTGGTCTTAGTGAGGACTGGAGCTGCAGAGTTCTGAATAAGCTGCAGGTGTCTAATTGATTTTTTAAGTAGAACCTGTAAAAACACTGTTACAATAATCAAGCCGACTAAAGATGGAAGCTGGACTAGTTTTTCCAGGTCCTGCTGAGACATCATATCTTTTACCCTTGATATGTTCTTAAGCTGATAGTAGGCTGACTTTGTGGTTCCCTTAATGTGTTTCTCAAAGTTAAGGTCTGAGTCCATCAACACAACCAGATTTCTGGCCTGATTGGTAGTTTTTATATGTATAGACTGAAGCTTTGTGGTGACACTTAATCATTTCTCTTTTGCTCCAAAAACCCATCACCTCAGTTTTGAATTTGTTTAACTGGAGAAAGTTCAGACACATCCAGTCATTAATCTCCTCAATTCATTTCCCAAGAGCCTGTATGGGGCCTCGATCTCCTGGTGACATTGTAATATATATCTGTGTGTCATCTGCGTAGCTATGGTAACTAATTTTGTTTTTCTTTATAATCTGTGCCAGTGGGAGCATGTAGATGTTAAACAGAAGAGGCCCCAGGATGGAACCTTGGGGAACTCCACATGTAATTTTTGTCTGCTCAGATGTAAAATTGCCTACTGACACAAAGTATTTTCTATTCTCTAAATAAGATTTAACCAAAGTAGTGCAGTGCCAGAGAGGCCCACCCAGTCCTCCAGTCGTTTAAGTAATATATTGTGGTCAACTGTATCAAATGCAGCAGTAGGTCCAGTAAGACTAAGACTGACATTTTTCCATCATCTGTGTTCAAACATATGTCATTAATGACTTTGGTCAGAGCATCTCAGTGCTGTAGTGCTGTCTAAAACCTGACTGGAAGACATCGTAGCAGCTTTGTGTTAAAAAGTCGTTTAGTTGATGAAAAACGGCTTTTTCAATTATCTTACTTAGAAAAGGAAGATTTGAGATCGGCCTGTAGTTGCTCATTTGTGTCTAGATTGTCCCTTTTTAGCAGAGGTTTGATTTGAGCTGTTTTTAGAAGTTCTGGGAAGACACCTGAAATTAAAGATAAGTTAACAATCTGTAACAGATCTGGTTCCAGAGTTCTTGAGACCTCTTTGAAAAGGCCTGTGGGCAGGATGTCCAAACAGCAAGAGGAGGAGTTCAACTCACTTATGATATTGCCTAGATCTTTGCTGCTAATGGGACTAAACTGTGTCATGGTGTTTAAGCTGGTTTTCAATGGACACAGTATATTTATTGAAGCTGTTTGTGCTGATGAACCAACTGTCTGATATTCTGTTTTTTTTCTGTGAAGAATTTGGCGAACTCATTGCAGCCTTGGTGGAATAAGGTTCAGGTGCTACTGACACAAGAGGATTTGTTAATCTGTTGACAATAAGACCCGAGCTTTATGATAGTTTTTGCTAATAACGTCAGAGAAATAGGACTTTCTTGCATTCCTCAGTTGTAGATTATAAGAGTGAAGTTTCTCTTTATACATGTCATAATGAACCTGTAGATTTGTTTTTCTCCATCTACACTCGGCTTTCCGACACTCTTTTTCCATTTTTCACTAGTGTGGAATTTCTCCATGGAGACCTTTTCCTCCCAGAGACAACTTTCACCTTAATAGGAGCAACAGCATCCATAATACTTAACTTTTTAGCATTACAACTAGTGACAAGCTCATTGGCTGAACCCCCTGACAGGGCAGGTGTCGAAGAGAAGACCTGGTTAAACATCCCAGTCGTGTTTTCAGCTATACACCGTTTTGTGATGACCTCTGTTGAGACATTTGTGTGAACAGGAATCATACTCTCAAAGAAAACACAGTAATGATCAGACAGGCCCACGTCACACAGTAATTTTAGAAAAGTTCAAACCCTTTGAGATCAGTAAATCTAGAGTGTGTCCTTTAGTGTGTGTGGCCCCTGTTATATGCTGAGTCAGCCCAACGTTGTCCAGACTGTTACTCAGGTCTTTAGTCCCCTTATCCTGAGGGTTGTCTACATGGATGTTAAAATCACAACAATAATTACACAGTCAAAGTCTACACAGATTAAAGCAGCAGTTCACTAAACTCATCATGAAATCCTGCGTAGTACCCTGGTGGGCGGTATATATTCAGAAACATTGATCTATTTTTAGTTTTAGGCTGAAGAGCCACATATTCAAAATAAGTAAAATTTCCAAAAGATAACTGCTTACATTGAAATGATTCATTGAGTAGAACTAGTACTACTCTTCCTCTCCTGTTCAGTCTGACCTCACTGATAAAACTAAAGTTAGGAGGGGTTGACTCTCTCAGAGCGGCTGCGTTGTTATCTTTGTTTAACCAAGTTTCTGTTAGAAACATAAAATCAAGGTTGTGCTCAGTTATAAAATCATTAATTAAAAATGTTTTCCCTGCTAATGACCTAACATTTAATAAAGCTAACTTAATGGGTTTGGAATTGTTTACCCTATGTTTTGGGGGGAGTATGGGCGACAATGACCTGTTTGGGGTTTGGTGGGGCGAAGGATCATTGTCCTGGTTTTTGGTGCTGTTGAGGGGATTGGGGGCAAATAAAGATCCATCCTCTTGTCTCTGCTGATGTCTCTGTTTTTCGAGGCAGAGTGGGGGCAGATGCAGCTTCTCCTCTGGGTTTCCACTGGGTTTTGTTTGGTCTATCTTATGAGATAACTCCTCTCGTATCTCAGTCTTGGCACCGAATACAGAGGGATGACGCGGGAAGTGGAAAAGGTTGGAGGTGAAAAGTTTCACCCCTGACTTGTTCAAATTTAATCCATTTGCCTTAAAAAGATGTCTGTGTTCCCAAAAGATGTAAAAATTATTAATAAAATGCAGTTTGTTGTAATCACATGCTGAAATAAGCCAATTATTTAATGCCAGTAATCTACTGAATCTTTCCTCTCCTCTTCTGATGGAGGACCAGGTCCACTGATAAAAACAGCTGCTTTCAGAGAGCTCGCTGTGTTTAACAGTCCAGTAAAGTCCTGCTTCACAACCTCAGATTGTTGCTTGGACCACATCATGTGACCCTGTATGTAGAACCATGTTCTCACATGTGGGTGATCAGCCCACAGCTTCCAGAATTCTCTCCTGCAGGTCACTGATCACATCTTTAGGAAAGCAGAGACTTTGCTGTTCCTTCCTCCACTGAACTCATTTACAGCAGAATCACCAGTAATCAGAGTTTCAGGTCCAGCCTTTAGCTTTCCCCGCGGCCTTTTCCTTCCTGACCGGCTTTTAGTCCTCACCTCGCAGTCCTGGGATAGATGGCCGTCCAATGACGATCCCGAGTCATCTGATAGTGGAGCAAAATCTGTTTCTGTAGTTCCACAATTCAGGCGCTTTGGAGGTTTGTTGTTAACCTTTCAGTCTGGGTTGTCCAGTTTCTGTTTCCTACCATGTAGAGGGGTAAAAGTGGACCTTTGTTTTTGTAGGGAGCGGAGGCCAGTCAGTCTCATCATAGACTTCAGCTGGCTGCGCCCGGCCCGTGATACGTTGTCCTCCCTTTACCAGAAGGCATGATTTTTATGTAAAGCACTTTGAATTGTCTTGTACATGAAATGTGATGTACAAATAAATTTGCCTTGCATGTAATTTAATTCTGTGGGAGGAGTCCTTCCTCAGACTTGTGGGTTGAGAAGATATGGGAAGGTCGGCCAAACGATGGGAACGCGACATTCCCTCTCCCATCGACCGCTTCGTCCTGGACGTTTTCTTAGATGTAAGACATGACTTTATTTCTTTATTATTCAGCAAAAAAAGACAAGAGAAGAGAGTGCACCAGAAGAAAACCTAGTAGCGCACAGGAATACTGAGGACATCCCCAGGTTAACAATGCTAGTGATTACATGATATCGTCGTTGTCGTCATCATAATAATTGGGGTGTATTTACATGGTGCTAGTGAAGATTTGCTGATTTTAGTGACTTTCCAACCAGCCTGTCAGAGTGTCAATAATGAGCTTTTACATAGCTTTTCTTTTGTCTTATTCTGTGGTGTGTCTGAGAGCTGTTCTGACAGCTTGCGTTTTCTGAGTTCGAAATAAGCACACACAAGTGACCATATTAAGTATTTGCATTAAGATGAGATAAGATGAGCTCATATTAGATGAGTTGAGATAATATAATCATGGCTCAGTGTGTAGAGTGGTCGTCTTGTAGCCTGAGGGTTGCTGGTTCGTTCCTCGCCTGTTGAGCTCATGTCAGATAGTCCCAGAGCGATACACCAAACCTCTAATTGCTACCAATGGGTCGTGGTTAGCGCCTTGCATGGCAGCTTCCACTATCAGTGTGTGAATATGTGTTGTGAGATGTAAAGAGATTTATATGTACAGACCATTTACGATTTATTACCATGAGGATGATATAAGATGAAGATAGATAAGATTATATAAGATAAAATTAGATGATATAATAAGGATGAGATAATATATGATTAAGATAAGATGAGATGATATAAGATAAGATAAGATAAGATGTATAAGATGTGAAGATAAGATGATATAAAATAAGATAAGATGATATAAGATAACATGAGATGATATAAGATAAGATTAGATGATATACTACTGCAACTCCCTTTATTCTGGGATTGATCAATCTCTTCTGCGCCGTCTCCAGCTGATTCAGAACTCAGCTGCCCGCTTACTAACGGTACTAGACGGCGGGAGCACATTACGCCAGTGCTGCGATCCCTTCACTGGCTGCCTGTTGCTTTTAGAACTTTCTTTTAAACTCTTACTCTTGACTTTTAAATGTTTACATGGTCCTAGCACCTCTTTATTTGTTCGAGTTGCTTCACCACCACAGTCCTGGTAGGGCACTGAGGTCGGAAAATCAATTCAGGTTAGTAGCCTAGAGGACTCAGTTAGTCACTCGGGGAGAGCAGAGCTTTCTCCGTGGTGGCTCCAAAACTTTGGAATGGGCTTCCTCTCTCTGTGAGGTCTGCCAAAGATTGAATAATTTTAAATGTCTTTTGAAAACTTATCTCTTTACTTTGGCTTTTAACCCTAGAGAGCGGGATCATTAGGCTAGGTCTTTTTATTTAATTATATTTTATCTGTCTGTTTTACTGTTTTAAACTGCTTGTTTTATTGTGATTTGATGTTTTATTTGTTGTCATTTTATCTATACAGCACTTTGGGTACCCTGGGGTATGAGAAGGTGCTATAGAAATAAAGGTTGATTGATTGATTGATTGATTGATTGATTGATTGATTGATTGATTGATTGATTGATTGATTGATTGATTGATATAAGATAAGATGAGGTAAGATGAGATGATATAAGATGAGATAAGATTAGATGGTATAAGATAAGAAGAGATGAGATGAGATGATATAAGATAAGATGAGATGATATAAGATAAGAAGATGTGATATAAGATAAGATGAGACAAGATGAGATGATATAAGATAAGAAAAGATTAGATGATATAAGATACGATGAGATGAGATGATATAAGATAAGATGATATGAGGTAAGATGAGATAAGATTAGATAATATAAAATAAGATAAGATTAGATGATATAAAATAAGACGAGATAAGATGAAATGACATAAGATAAGATACGATTAGATGATATAAGATAAGATGAGATGAGATAAAATGATATAAGATAAGAAGAGATGATATGAGATGATATAAGATAAGATGAGATAAGATGAGATGATATAAGATAAGATGAGATAAGATTAGATGATATAAGATGAGATGATATAAGATAAAATAAGATTAGATGATATAAAATAAGATTAGATAAGATGAGATGATATAAGATAAGATACGATTAGATGAGATAAGATAAGATGAGATAAGATAAAATGATATAAGATAAGAAAAGATAAGATGAATATGAGATGATATAAGATGCAGATGATATGAGATGATATACGATAAGATGAGGGTGGTATACACATAAGATAAGATAAGACAAGATGAGATGAGATAAGATAAGATTAGATGAGATTATCTAAAATAAGATAAGATTAGATGATATCAGATAAGATAAGATGCGATAAGGTGAGATACGATGAGATGATATAAGATAAGATAAGATTAGATGATATAAGATGAGAAGATAAGATGATATAAGATAAGATGAGATAAGATTAGATGATATAAGATAAGAAGAGATGATATGATATGAGATTATATAAGATAAGATGAGATGATTTAAGATAAGATTAGATGATGTAAGATAAGAAGAGATGATATGATATGAGATGATATATGATAAGATGAGATGATCTAAGATAAGATTATATGATATAAGATAAGATGAAATGATATAAGATAAGATACGATTAGATGATATAAGATAAGATGAGATGAGATAAAATGATATAAGATAAGAAGAGATGATATGAGATGATATAAGATAAGATGAGATAAGATGAAATGACATAAGATAAGATACGATTAGATGATATAAGATAAGATGAGATGAGATAAAATGATATAAGATAAGAAGAGATGATATGAGATGATATAAGATAAGATGAGATAAGATGAGATGATATAAGATAAGATGAGATAAGATTAGATGATATAAGATGAGATGATATAAGATAAAATAAGATTAGATGATATAAAATAAGATTAGATAAGATGAGATGATATAAGATAAGATACGATTAGATGAGATAAGATAAGATGAGATAAGATAAAATGATATAAGATAAGAAAAGATAAGATGATATGAGATGATATAAGATGAGATGATATGAGATGATATACAATAAGATGAGGTGGTATAACATAAGATAAGATAAGACAAGATGAGATGAGATAAGATAAGATTAGATGAGATTATCTAAAATAAGATAAGATTAGATGATATCAGATAAGATAAGATGCGATAAGGTGAGATACGATGAGATGATATAAGATAAGATAAGATTAGATGATATAAGATGAGAAGATAAGATGATATAAGATAAGATGAGATAAGATTAGATGATATAAGATAAGAAGAGATGATATGATATGAGATTATATAAGATAAGATGAGATGATTTAAGATAAGATTAGATGATGTAAGATAAGAAGAGATGATATGATATGAGATGATATAAGATGAGGTGATATAAGATAAGATGAGAGAAGATGAGATGAGATATGATGAGATGAGATAAGATAATATGAGATGATATATGATAAGATGAGATGATCTAAGATAAGATTATATGATATAAGATAAGATGAAATGATATAAGATAAGAAGAGGTGATATAAGATAAGATGAGATGAGATAAGAAAAGATGAGATAAGATTTGATGATATAAAAGAAGATGAGATGATATAAGACAAGATGAGATAAGATAAGATGAGATGATATAAGATAAGATAAGGTGAGATGAGATAAGAAAAGATGAGATAAGATGAGATGATAAAAGATAAGATGAGATGAGATAAGATAAGATAAGATGATATAAGATGAGATGAGATAACATGAGATGATATAAGATAAAATAAGATTAGATGATATAAGATAAGATGAGATAAGATGAGATAAGATTAGATAATATAAGATAAGATGAGATAAGATGAGATGATATAAGATAAGATTAGATGATATAAGATAAGATGAGATAATATAAGATAAGATGAGATAAGAAAAGATGAGATTAGATAAAATAAGAAGAGATGATATAAATTAAGATAAGATGAGATGAGATAAGATGGGATCATATAAGATTTTATATAAGAGTTTACTTTCGGCTGCAAGATGGCTGTTGCTGCCTGAGTACTTTCCAATTAGGTTTCAGCTCACTGCATTAATTTTGACCCTTAGGACCCTTTGAGCAGTAGGGTCTTACTAATTTGAATGAACTGGAAGATATCGCCTCCTTGCTTTATTGTGAATGATCTGGTCAATTCTTATACTTCTTTCAGCAATCTACCGGAGGATGACCGAGCGTGAGTTTCCCCTCCAAACAATCTGTGAGGCCATTCAACAAAGCAAAACTGAAATGACTGCACATATTGATGCTAAAATGTCATCTTTCCAGACCAGTTTAAATCATATACAGGGATCACTGGGCGGCTGTAGCTCAGGAGAAAGAGCAGCGTCTCTTTGACCGGAAGGTAGGCGGTTCGATTCCAGGCTTCCACTAACTACATGCCGAAGTGTCCTTGGGCAAGACACTTAACCCCACGTTGCCTCCCGATGTGCCTATCGGGGTGTGAATGTGTGTGTGAATGGGTGAATGTGATAAGTAGTGTAAAGCGCTTTGAGTGGTCAAACTGACTGGAAAAGCCCTATATAAGTACAAGACCATTTACCACATTAAACGATCATATTACGGAAATGGAGCAATGCGTAAGCGGTACTGAAGATAACGTTGAAGATATTCTGAAATGTGTCACTGTATTAGAAAAGGAAAACTCTTACCTGAGGGATAAAGCTGATGATGCTGAAAACAAGAGTAGGGTATGATACAATCTTCGTTTTCTTAATCTCCTGGAACGCTATGAAGGTCATCTCTACTTCATAAAGTAACGTGCGTAACCCTGCTGCAAAGTCACAGCTATCACTTCCACAATGGTGAACAGCAACTTTACATTATTTGGACTCAAATGTTATTTGTAGTGACCCTTGTTGTTATTGAAGTGGGCAACCCTTTTTTTTCTCTCTCTCTCTCTTTGGTTGGAAGACTGCCTATGAGTCCTTGTTTGCCGTATTTTGAAGCACTGCTGTAACTTGATGTAATTAACGTAATTTATGGGTCAGTCTTATTTCATTTATTTATTGAATTCTATATACAAGCAGTGAAGCTGAACCAATGGAAGTGGTAAATTTTTCTTTAGTTCTATGTATCTGTTTATATGTATATATGTATATATATATATATATATATATGTTTGACTGTTCTTATATGTTTGTCTTTTTATGCACTTGTGTGTTCCTCCACATCCTTTTACTCTCCCCCTCTTTATATTATAAATCTGACATATAATTGAGTCTGTTAAAGGTCTGAAAATTATACAGCAGTTTGGTTTCCAAAACTGACCTGCTAAGAACGTGGGTGTTTTATCATAAGCCTAATATTATTACTATCTCTGAAACATGGTTACATAGAAGTATAGAAGACAATGAGATAAATATTCACGATTTCATATTATATAGAGCAGATAGAGGTTCAAGAGTTGGTGGTGTTGCTATGTCTAAAAAAAAACGTACCTGACTGTGTCAGTGTTAATAATAGTGCAACATCTGATCCTCACTTGATTTCTGAAGCTTTCAATCATAATTTTTTCTCAATAAGTAGTGCTCAACATTCTAACTATTTATCTTCCGCTGGTCCTTTAAACAGACCAGTGCTGGAGGGTTCATTCTCCTTCACTCCTTGGGTCCTGATGGCCTAGAAGTTCAATTTCTTAAATTTGGGTAAACCATTAACAGATCTATTTAATTTATCCATAAATACATGCTCTATTCCTCTTATCTGGAAAACTGCAAGGATAACACCCATATTCAAAGGAGGTGATCACACTGATGTAAGTAATTATTGACCTATTTCTATTTTATGTGCCATCACCAAATTATTTGAATAATTGATCTTCCATCAACTATTACAATTATCATTTTGATATCTTATCACCCAATCAATCGGACTTCGTTCTGGCTATTCAACAACTACTGCCCTACTTAAATTTACAAATAATGTGCTCTATACAATCGGGCCCCTATTATTTTCTATTTTTATTAATGGCCTTCCTCAAGTCTGTATTACCTGTCAAACTCATTTGTATGCTGATGACACTGTCATCTATCTGTCTGGCTCAAATATACCTAATCTGCAAAAACTACTACAGGATGATTTTAATCTAATTCAAAACTGGCTAAAAGTAAATTTGCTAAAAGTTAACTTAAAGAAAACCATTTGCATGTTATCTGGCACCCGAAATTCACTTCACTCAGCTAACTTAAATATCAATTATGATTATGGCGCATTAATGGACAATGAAATTACTGTTAAATATTTAGGTGTTCTTTAGACCAAGAACTCCAATTTAAACCACATAGTGACTACAAAATCAAAAGAACGTAAGCTTGTTTAATGCCTTCATACCATTCATTTAACTGTTTCACTCATGAAATAAAAAAAAGAAAATAGTCTCTCAGTTAATATGACCTATTATTGATTATGCTGACATAATTTATCAAAAAACATATGATATACATTTTAAACCATTAAATATCTTATTTAATACTGTCTGCAGATTCATCTTAAAATGTCCTAATAGAACTCATCATTGTATGAGAATCTTAATTGGTTACAGACTGACGGGAGAAGACGCTGCCATTGGTTTCAATTTATTTTAAAATGTGCTTATTTTGACTCACCTCCATATCTAAAATGTTTCTTAATTCCTTTTTCATTCTCCTAGTCTTTAAGAAACTCTGTAAATCTCTCCTTTATTGTTCCATTAGTGAGGAAAGAGGCAGGTCAGCTGTCCTTCTCCTGTAAGGCCCCTAATGAACCATTTACCTGCATCTTTGAGGTCAATAACATCCGATTGTCATTTCAGAATCCTATTCAATACTCACCTCAAAACAGTTTGTCGGTGTTTGTAATGCTGTTTCCATACAGCTCCTTATGTGTTTATCTGTTATTCTGAAATTGTGTAAACTGCAACAGACACAAACTCTGTGTTAATGTCATTTCTATATAGTTTTGGTAGAAGTGGGTTGTGAAAGCAAGCAAGTGCTAGTTGTTGTCCTTTATTTATACGTAGTGTTACACAGTAAGCTTGGTATGTTGTAATATTGTTTTGTCTATTGTTATGTCTATGTCTTTATGTTTCTGTTGGTCCCCCTTTCAAATGAGATGTTACATCTCAAGGGGTTTTCCATAATAAATAAATTGAAATAAGATAAGATGAGATGAGATGAGACCCTAGCAGGGAATATTTTAGTGCAACAGAATGTTTAGGCCTGTTTATATGTTGTTTACATGCCAGATAAAAAAACATTTGTATACATTATATACCAAAGAAGTATCTGTATCGAAGTTTAAAAAAAAAAGAAAAAAATCAACCTTATGGTGCACAGAGGCCGATACAGTCCATTATATTAGTATATATGTCCGCCACCCCCTCCAGGACTAGAACTACCATGGGGTTGTCTTGACAATGGTATTTTTTTATATAGCACATTTCCTTACATGTAAATACGATTTGCTTTACATAAAATAACACGAAATATAAACACACATATGTACTCACATTTACACACACACACTCACACAGACACACAAGCACACAAACACATGAATACAAAAATACACATGAAAGCCAGTATAGTTGGTGCACATTAACAAACACAGACACAACAGTGTTAAGAGAGAACCTGTGAGAATAGTAATGTTTAAGATGGTTTTGAATGTTTTGGATGTAGACATTGTAGTAGTTGACCTCAGGTCAGTAGGCAGCATGGACCAAGGAGGACCAAGGTATCTGAAGGCACCTTCCACGGTGTTGGATCCTAGGGACAACTAGAAGACCCGCATCTGCTGACCTGAGGAACCCGATGGGGTCTTACACAGTGAGAAAGTTAGAGGTGTTTGGAGGGCTGAGCCATTTAGTGCTTTAGAACCAGTAAGAGGATTTTAAATGTGACTCTATGCAGAACAAGCTGCCAATGAAGGGATTTCAGTACAGGGCTGATATGTTCAAATTTCGGTGTCCTAGTCAGAATTCTTGCTGCTGCGTTTTGAATAAGTTGTAATCGCCCAGTTGATTGTTTGGATAAGCCTGCAACTAGGATGTTACAATAATCCAGTCGACTGGATATGATTGCATGAAACTGTTTCAGTCTGATTGAGATGTAAATTTTCCATTTTTTAAAATAGTTTTCAGATGGTAGAAAGCAGTTCTGGTGATATTTGTAATGTAAGTATTTGTAAGATTTCTGACCGGCTCACTATGTTTGAAAAATAGAAGACGAATAGGTACATAATTTTTTTTCTCTGACTTTCTGAACCAACAAGTATTTGAGTTTTATCATTATTTAATTCTAAAAGGTTTCTGCACATCCAGCAATCGATATCACCGATACAGCTGACAAGCCACTGCACAGGCTTGTCAGCTGCAGTTGAAGTCAGATCATCTGAAGAAAATGACAGACAACTGTGTACCATCTGCATGAGTGATTAGGATATTTAGGATGTTACCAAGCGGGCGATTGTATAAGGTAAAAATAAGTGGGCCAAGAATTGACCCTTCTGGTACACCAGACAAATTTTTCTTCTCAGCTGAATTGAAACTGCCAATTGAAATATAAAAACTCCAGTCGTTTAAGGACAATAAAAACCAATCAAAAACTTGACCAGTTTAACCAACTAGGTTTTGGAGTCTATGGATTAAAATGTCATGATCTTCAGTATAAAAGGCAGCAGTAAGATCTAACACCCCCAACACTGATGTTCTCTGACTGTTGACCTTAAGGTCATATGTTACATTGAGAAGAGCTGTTTCTGTGCAGTGGTTTCATCTGAAGCCTGATTGGTAAGTATCAGAAACTTTGTCGTATGAAGATATTGATCTTGTTTGTAAACATTTTTTTCAAGTACTTTACTAAGAAAAAGAATAGTGAGTATGGGTATTAATTACTGATGGGTGGAGGTTTCTTTTCTTTAGTAAAGGAGTGATTACAGCACACTTCTGAGAAACTGGGACGACACCAGTTTGAAGCGAGCTGTTCAGAGTATATATTGAGAGATATATAGCAAATGAAATACAGATTTGAACAATTTGTAGACATGGGATCAAAAGAAAAGGTACAAGACTTCAGTTGGTGAAAAACTTGCTAAGCACTGCCATGTTGGATCTGCTCTTTTCTCGTGTGGCATCTCGCGAAACTAGAGCGATACGAATGTTCTTAAATAAAGAGCGGCAGAGTTATGAAGAATTTTAAATGCAAGACAAATCTTGGGTTATTTAATCATATTTTTGAAACTCAGACTGTTTTATGATGTTGGTACAGTCAAGGCTTTGTGTCGTGGATTTTGAGAACTCTTTCCTATAAAGATCCCAGAGGTTTCAGAGATATAAAAATATAAAAAGTCTAGAACAATCAGTGTTAAGGTGGAAGCATTATAAGTGTGTATAATGTATAATGTATTTCAAATTTCTAAGAATAAGTTTCAGTACATTAACAAGTTTTTATATGAACTTTAAAATAAAGGTTTGAGTCCAGTGGGATGATAAATATTTGAATTCAGTGACATTCAAATATTTTAGCAGTTTATAAGAATCAGAAAAAAATGTCTGAGTTTGTATTTATTTGAGAAGAACATAGATCCAGTTTTGTCAACAGTTATGGTGAAATTGGACATTTGTAGCCATTTAACAACATTTTGCATTTCATTTGTCAATTTGACAGCAATCATTTTTAACTTTTTCCATCAGCGTACAGCACAGTGTCATCAACGTACATCAGCAGGTCAGCATTAGTGCACTCAGATGAGAGGTCATTTATATAGATGCTGAAAAGCAGACCTCAGCCTTTTCTCCTGTTTGTTTTTCTTAAGAATGGCTCCTTGACAGCCACGTTTCCATGGAAACCATTTCTGATGCAGTTTTGGCCAACAGTAGTGGGATCAACTAAAGGTCCAGATGCATCTTTCAGGTCTTGGATCAGGTCATTGCTGGATTCTTCATATTTCTTCAGGACATCACTTTCAGATCCTGTTCATCTGCTGGTGGTTTAGGAGGAAAATTGTTGGGATGTGACAAGAATCTGTCTCATTTTTTCATTTTCTATCTCTTCTTTGAAGTCTAGGATGGGTCTGCAAACAAAATCCAGTTTAGATACATTAACAGTGTCATTAATATAGAAATTAATAGATTAGATCCTAGAACTGATCCTTGAGGTGCCCCACATGTTTTATTCCATATATCTGGTTGGATATGATTTATTTGAAGTGTTTTCTGGTTTATCAAATCAAATCAAATTTTACTTATAGAGCCCTTTTCATGTACAAAGCAACACAAAGTGTTGCACATAATAAAAACAAATTCTTCATATTAAAAAACAAATTTGCATTGCAAACTGGATGGCTTCTAAAACATCAGTAGAATGAAAATATCTGCTGCTCAGGTTTAGTCCAGATGTAAAGGACGTTTTGGATTCTTGTTAACATCCATGTGTCCTGCAGGTAATCACAGACAACATGTTCTGTGCGGGTTACCTGGACATGAGCCTGGATGCCTGCAGCGGAGACAGTGGGGGTCCGTTTGTGGTCCACTACAGAGGAACCTGGTTCCTGACCGGCGTGGTCAGCTGGGGGGAAGGGTGCGCCGCCCTGGGGAAGTTAGGAGTCTACACCCGGCTGGGAAACTTTCTGAACTGGATCAGAGAAAACATGGACAGGATGGACCTGAACAGCACCAAGAGCTGAGGAACCCTGTAGTCCACGGGTCAGCAACTTGGGCCAAAATTACATCATCATCAGGCAAAACATGATTTTTCCTACGGGGGAAAAATAAATCATATCTTTTCTATTATATCTTGTACAAAATCTTCATTTAATAAAGTTATTTATTCAGAATCAACATAATTTGCTCCAGATTGTTGTCACTGTGTTACAGCTTTGGCTGCACGCTGTGTCTGCATCATGAAACAGTAATCTGCTGGGGAGAAGACAAGGCAGATTTATCTGTACAGCACATTTCATATACAGGACAACCCATAGTGATTTACATGACACATTCCAGCAGGTGCAGAAAGCAAAACAAGTCATAAAAAAAACAAAGATTAAATTAAATCAAAGAAGTTAAATAAAAACAGAAAGAAAAAGATTGAACAAAATAGATAAAATGCAAGAAACAAAGTTCAAGTGTGGGGAAAGACAATATTAAAACATGATTCCAGTTTAAAGAACCAGATCCGGATCTGGACTCTAAATAAAACTAATCCATGCAGCAGAGAACAGGTGGGTCTTTAACCTGGATCTAAATAAACTGAGTGTTTCAGCTGATCTGAGGCTTTCTGGGAGTTTGTTCCAGACATGTGGAGCATAGAAGCTGAATGCAGCTTCTCCATGTCTGGTTCTGACTCTGGAACTGATAAGAACCTGGATCCAGATGACCTGAGGGTTCTGGTAGGTTCATACTGGGTCAAAAGGTGTCTGGTGTACGTTGGTCTGACATACTGTACATACACACATATGTGCATACATGCATACATACATACATACATACATATATGCCTACATACATACATATAGACATACATACATACATACATGCTTATATACATGCATACATATACACATTCATACATGCATACACAAATACATACATACATACATTCATACATACATACATACAGGCATGCTTACATACATATATAAACATATACATACATACATACATGCATTCATACATTCATACATATGTACATAAATACATACATACCTACATACATACATATATACATACCTACCTACATACATACATACAAACATACATACATACCTACATACATACATACATACATACATACATACATACATACATACATACATGCATTCATACATGCATACATATATACATAAATACATAAATGCATACATACATACATACATACATACATCCTTATACACATGCATGCATATATACATTTATACACGCATACATACATACATACATACATGCTTATACACATGCATGCATATATACATTTATACACGCATACATACATACATACATACATACATATATACATACACACATACATACAAACATACATATATACATACATACATACATATGTGTGTGCATGCATACATACATACATACATAAAAAATGCATACATACACACATTGATACATACATAGATACATGGATGCATGCATGCATATATACATGCATGCATATATATATTCATACATGCATACATACATATATACGTGCATACATACATGCATATATACATTCATACATGCACACACACAAACATGCATACATACATACATACATGCATGCATGCATACATATATACATACATACATACATACATACATACATACATACTGTTACAACCCGGCTCACGGTTATAACAAATCAACGCTAAACAACCCAGAAAACCAATTATAATTATTTATTAAACCAAAATTAAGACAAAATAATATAACCATGAAGTGTGACTGTCTGCCATATCAGTAATGTCAGGGCATGCTTGGTTGTGTGTATAAATATAATGAATGCAGTGTTGTATGATGTAGAACTAAACCAAACACAACAACGAGGTGCAGCGGCCTGGGAGCGGAGCAAGGAAAGAAGAGACTGAGGCCGATCGTAGGCGGGTCTTTTATACGCCCCGCCAAATCCCCAGCTGCACCTGCACAAACACAAACATAATTAACAAAACACAGCCACAACGCAGAAGGGGTCGTAACACCCCCCTCCATAAAAACGGGGTTCATGGGGATGAAACTCCCCATGAACCTCCGAAACAAAAATCAACAAAACACCAAAACAAACAACAAACGTGTACAAACACCCAACCAAATTCACCCTTACCATCACCTCCACCTAAAGGAGAAGAGAAGGTGAGAAACAGGGCAACCACCATACACCAGGGAACCCACAGACTTAACCACAGGAGCTATCGAAAACGCATCAGCCCTAACATTGTCACACCCCAGAATGTGCCGACGTCGAGATTGGACGCTCAAAGACTCCGAATCACCGGAACACCGTCCTCCGGCGCAACAGCAAGGGAAACAGCCAAGGCGGGATGCACATAACCCGAGAACCCCCCCCATCACCAACCGGAGGACGCCCATAATAAGGTTTCATAAAATTCACATGGCAGAGTCGAGCAGGATTTTCCCTGCCCGGAACCGCTATCAAATAAGCCAAATCGGAAAGCTTCTCAGTTACGATGTAAGGACCAGAAAATCGTGCCTGAACAGGGGAACCAACCACCGGTGTAAAGGCAAGCACCTGGTCACCCGGACTAAACTCACGGCGCCCAGCTCTACGGTCATAAACCTTCTTCAGTCTCGCCTGAGACCCCTTCAGCCGGTCCCTACAGCCAGACTTAGAACTGGGTAGCGGGCTCACACAGCCCATGAGCAGATGTTCAAAAGGCTCACCACCCACTGGAAGAGGATAGAACGGCTCTGATGTAATGGTCTGAATGGGTTTCCCGGTGAGCTGACAGACATGGCACGTTTTAATAAATGCAGACACATCTTTTTTCGCCCCCGGCCAGAAAAAATGCTTGCGGAGACTCAAATATGTTTTCCGTACACCAAAATGACCAGAGTCGTCATGAGCAACTCCAAGGACAACAGTACGAAATTTAGACTGAACCACAAGCTGAAACAGAACATCACGCACCCAATCGCCCACAAACGTCCACAAACGTCCACTTCCGAAACAACAAATCGTCCTGCACAAAGTATCCACTTGCCACGTTTGCTATTTCCGCCCCAGGGACAGCAAGACCAAAAGCCGCTGTCAAAGATGGATCAGCACGCTGTTCCCGGACCAACTCCTCCTGAGGCACCATAAGAGGAAAATCCGCCACAGACAAAACAACGTCCCCCTTCACAGCGACTGCATCCAACGAAGCCGCGCGCATAGCACGAGTAACGGAACACGCTGGAAACACCCCAGGAGGCGGAGACAACCCACCTTCCTGAACAGACGGACGCAGTGCAACCACAGGGGAGGCTGCCTCACAGGCACCACTGTCCCCAACAAGCGAACCAGCTGCACGCAGCAAGAAGGGAGCATCTGACCAAACACGGCCACCTGCCAGGCCATTCCCCAAAATGAAATGAATTCCATCTACGGGCAACGCAGGCCGCACGACCACAGACACTTCCCCCTGCACCAGCTCACAGTCCAAAACCATTCTATGCAACGGAGTAGGCAATGTCGTCAAGCCCATACCTCGACTCAAAACATAATCACCTGTAGCCGAACGGGAAGAGAACGGTAGAACCGAACATACGACATACAAATCATACGCCCCCGTGTCTCTCAGAATCTTAATAGGAGTCATTGTGCCCCCTTTCAAGGACACAAACCCACTTCGAATAAAAGGGGCATACGAAGCCAGAGCGTCGGGGACATGCAAAGGAAATGAAGAGCACACTCCAGCAGCGGCAACAGAACAAGCATCCGGAGCTGCAAACGCGGCAGGTTCAACATTGTGATTCGAGGTGTTCCCCTTAGAGGACAACACAGGACAATCCCCCTTCCAGTGGCCCCTCTCACGGCCGTAGTGGCACACGTCCGCCCCGTCACGCCAGCCAGGCGGCCCATCCCAACGACGCACAGGCGCGGCCCTGCGCTCACCAAGCCCACCGCCCGGGAGTCCATCGCCAAACACAAGCTGAGACCTATGCTTCAAAACATAATCATCTGCCAGCGCCGCGGCCACAGCCACCGTCTCGGCCTTTTGTTCACAGATGTAAAGAGCATATATACATGCATATATACATGCATGCATATATATATATTCATACATGCATACATACATATATACATACACACATACATACATACATACATACTTCTATACATCCATGCATTTATACATTCATACATGCATACACACAAACATACATACATACATACATACATGCATATATACATGCATTCATATATACATTCATACATTTATTGATAAATTCATACATACATACATACATACATGCATGCATGCATAAATATATACATAAATACATACTTATATACATCCATGCATATATACATTCATACATGCATACATACATACATACAAACATACATACATACATACTTATATACATCCATGCATATATACATTCATACAGGCATACATACATACATACATACATACATACATACATACATACATACATACATACATGCATGCATACATACACACATATATACATACATACATACATACATACATACATACATACATACATATATACATGCATACCTACATACATACATACATACATACATACATACATACAAACATACATACATACAAGCATGAATTCATGAATGCATGCATCCATACATACATACATACATACTTGCATGCGTACATATATACATACATACATGCATGCATACATACATACATATATGCATACATACATACATACAGACATACATACATACATATACACATAAATACATATATACATTCATACATACATACATACATACAGACATACACTGATGTGACCATGCATACATACATACATACATGCATGCATGCACACATATATACATACATTAATACATACATACATACATACATACATACATATATACAGTCATACATGCATACATACATTCATGTGAGAATGCATACATACATACATACATACATGCATGCATGCACACATATATACATACATTAATACATATATAGAATAGAATAGAATACAATAGAATAGAATACAATAGAAATACTTTATTAATCCCTTCAGAGAGCCCTCAGGGAAATTTGGGTACCGGTAGCAATCCAACACCAACAGTAAAGCAGGACAAGCACAAGACACAATATTAACAAGTACAAAGCAAAATAGAGGCAAATAGAATGCAATAAATATAACAATAATAACAATAAGATAAGTTAAATAAAACAATATAAACAAGCATTGTACACAGTAGAGGTGGTACAGATTCCCAGTTCACTATTGCACTTATAAGTTATTGCAACTGTTTGTATGGGTAAAAACTAATGAAGAACTTATTGTGCATGTGTTCTATCAGGTGGACTGCACACCTCCCTCTCCACCATCTTCTCCCCCTCCTGCCTAATGCAGAGTTGTACAGTTTGATGGCTCGGGGGACAAAAGAGTCTCTGAACCGGTTGGTCCTACTCTTGGGGAGGAGCAGCCTGTTACTGGTCAGGCTTCTCTGTGCACTGATGACAGTGTGCAGAGGGTGACTGGCATCATTCACAATAGCCAGTAGCTTTTTTTAGTGTTCTCCTCTCTGCCACTGTCACCAAGGAGTCCAGCTTCATGCCAACCACAGAGCCCGCTTGCCTGATGAGTTTTTCCAGCCTGTTAGGACACATTTTTGTCAAGTTACCCCCCCAGCAGACAACAGCATAAAAAAGCGTACTAGCTATATATGCATGCAAACATACATAGATGTATGCATACATACATACATACATACATGCATATATACATTCATACATACATACATACATACATGCATACATGCATACATACTTACATACCTACATACATACGTACATACATGCATATGTACATTCATACATACATACGTTCATACATACATACATGCATACCTACATGCATACATACATACATACATACATACATACATACATACATACATACATACATACATACATACATACATATATGCATACATACATACATACATACAGACATACATACATACATACATGCATATATACATGCATGCATATATACATTCATACATTTATACATACATACATACTTATATACATGCATGCATATATACATTCATACATACATACATACATGCATGCATGCATAAATATATACATAAAAACATACATACATACATACATCGTTATATACATCCATGCATATATACATTCATACATGCATACTTACATACATTCATACATACATACGTACATACATACATACATACGTACATACATACATACATACATACATACATACATACATACA